>NW_017675031.1:35861-63810 GCF_001879085.1 Nicotiana attenuata
AAACTTAAGCTCTAGAGCTTAAGTTTTCCAAATAGGCTAAAGAAACATAACCCAATCGAAAAGACTCGAAAAACACCAAAATTCACTAAGTTGGCAAAACCCGAGCCCCGGGCCCACTTCTCGAAATCCACATATCAAACTCACAAGACGAATCCATTTGACCCTCAAATCATCAATTTAAGCTCTCTTAAGTTTCACGCCCTAACCTCCATTTTTAGCATTTTTAAATTTAGTTTCAATCATTGTCCTTAAACCCAGACCGTTTTTCCGCTTCTGCGGTTAATATGCCGCACCTGCGGTCACCACATATGCGACCAAATGATCGCTTCTGCGATCTCACTTAAATTCCCCCGGACCGCTTATGCGGTCTAGAACCGCTTCTGCGGTCGCCGCATTTGCGGATCCACGTCCGCTTCTGCGGAAAACCCTGGTCCCTCAAGGACCACTTCCGCGACCAATAAGCCGCATCTGCGGAACCGCTTATGCGGTCCCTTTTCCGCAGATGCGGAAATGACAGAACCAGCAAACTTCAAACATGCACAAACTCCGAATTCTCCGTTTAACCACCCGAATTAACCCCGAGGCCCACGGGACCTCAACCAAAAGCACATACATGATCTATTACCTTATTCAAACTCGCTCGAACCATCAAAACACTATCGTTAACATCAAAATCCTCAATTATCCTCAAATCAAAGCCTAAGTTTCTTAAAAACTTCCGAATTACGCATTCGATCAAAAACCCGACCAAAACACCTCCGAATGACCTGAAATTTTGCATACATATCCAAAATCACCTAACGGAGCTACTGCAACTCTCGAAATTTCATTCCGACCCTCGGATCAAAATCTCACCTATCCACCGGAATTCGCCAAAATGCCAACTTTGCCAATTCAAGCATAATTCTACTCCGGACCTCCAAAATCACTTCCGATCGCACTCCTAAGTCATAAATCACCTCCCGAAGCTAACCGAGTCACCGAAAATCACATCCGAGTCTTCTAACTCATAAGTCAACGTCCGGTTGACCTTTCCAACTTAAGCCTTCCTTAAAGAGACTAAGTGTCTCATTTCCTATCCAAACCAATTCAATTCAACTCTAACTCACGCGTTGCTGATAATAAAACATGAAAGAGCAATAAATGGGGGAAACGGGGCTGTAATACATGAGACGACGGGTCGGGTTGTCACATTTACAAGAACAACAATGACGATCCAGTGAAATTTCACTAGTGGGGTCTGGGGAGGATAGTGTGAATCACAAGAATCAGAAAATAGATGAAAAGCAAAACAATAACCAGTTGATAAAGTCCGTCACTAAGAAGAACGAAAGAGTAGTGTAAACTTAACATTAATTACTAGCAGTCTAAGATAAAATCCTAACAGACTAGCCTCAGTCCGGGGCATCGTAGAAATATGCTCAACTATCTCCTAACCTACAACCTTAATGCTCGACCACCACAACTTTCAGTCTTAGAATACTTTAGTTTCTTTTCTTAAATATTTACAGTTTCTTTCTTATTTTTGTTTATTTTTTATTTTTGGGTTTATAAAGACAAAATGTGTTTGGTGAAGTGAATTGTAAGAGTCAATATTTAGGTAGGGACAATTTTGTGCTCACTTACCACTAACTTGTAAGTGCATATAATGTGGACATGGAATATTCATTTTCCTTTACATTTCTTCTGAAATTTTAGGAAATAGGAGGGAAAAAGCTATCAAAATATTGACTCAAACAGACAGTGTGGTTGCTTGACTTTTTATTAGTCCCATCTCCTTTTATTCAACTTTACATGGACTTTGAAGTCAGGGTCAAAAATGGACTAAGGTTGTTATTTCCACACGTTTGCCTCAGTATTTAAATTTTCTTCTTCACGCAAATAGTATAAAAACTTTTTTTTATTATAATTTAATTGGTTATTGTAAGTTGTCACTTTATTATCCGGTTATCAAATATTATTGATGGTGTAAAAAAATTACACATTATAAGTGCATAAAATTTAAACTTTTTCATGTTCATTTTATGTTTATAATGTAAAAAATTTATACACTATAAGTATGGTTGTGAAACAGTACTTTGGTATTTCCATTTTGATCATATTCCGATTATTGATGAGTCAAAAGATCATAGTACTTGAAATGTGTGTGTATCATTAATAGTAACGTTTGAAGTCTTCAAGTCTTGTATAATTATTTTTGCGTCTTTATTTTGATCATATTCCGATTATTGATTTTCTTATATATTTTTCTACTTCATATCGATTAATATTTTAGTGATTTTCTTATATATTTTCTGCTTTATGTCGAAAACGCTGGATTTATATGAATACAATAATTATATTCTTCATTCACCACAGTCGTTATTAGTATTAAATTATTGTCTACTCAATTATATATTATCTTTTTATCGGGAGATCTTATAAGGCTTATAACTCATAGTCAATATAATTGTCGGTTAATTGCTTTAATAATGAAGTATTATATTTAGTTGAAGTAAAGATTAATTAGTTAGACGATAGCTTTCCATCAAAAAAAGCTTTGAATATTTGATAAAGATTCTTGTGTCCCTTCGTGGATATTCTGTAAAATTGAAACGAGACAAACTGAAACGAGACAAATAGACTTGCAATAATTACAATTAAACAAACAACCAACTTGCTCAAATTGTAACAACATGACATATACAATGAGAAGCAAAATAAGTAAGCAGGAATGCTATTTTTCGGGTGGCGGAGAAAGGACTCCCGGAGGAGGTGCGGGTGGTGGTGGTGGTGGTCCATAGTACTGAAGAAGCATGGCGGCAGCCTCATGACCAGGGATGGATTTACGGGAGCGGAAGGGGTTCACCCGAACCTCCTCCGTCGAAAAATTACATTGTATATACAAGGCAAAATTCTATGTTTTCCCGTCAAAATTATTGCGCACACACGTTAAAACTTAACTAAACATAACTAACTCCTAACTCACGTTACATACACTAACAACGTAAAATTTACCACTATATTCTAACAACTTATAATCTACTTCAAGTTAAAAATCTATATTAATATGTAGTTTCTTGTAATTGTCTTTTAAGTAATTTGATAATGTTTTATTTATTTGACATGTATATTTAGGGGGGTTAACTTGTGCAAGAACGTTAAGACATGTTAACTGAATTTTTAAAGAAAAACATTTTCCAAACGTCTCGGAGAAGGGCAAATGCATGATTTCATTTGAAGCCTTCTTCTAGACGAAAGGGAGGTGAAGGAAAAAACTTACTCAGACTCTTGTTTACACCCAAAAGTATTAATTTACTATTAGTTTAAGCAATGTAAACATTAGGTATGATAAATTTTTTGCAAATGTGTTATTCGATAAGTTGGCATAAGAGAGTTTCAATGTGATGATAAAGATATAACAACTTGCCTCTAAAATCTATTCGTACCTTTTGGACTAAATTTCACGGTATAGCTAGTTTTCGGACTGGTCAATCAAAAATAGCCAACGTTTACCAAGTCAATGAAAAATAGCCACCGTTTTGCTGCAATAGAGACCGGTCCAGCATAATATACTGGAGTTCGGTGCACTTGTGTATGAACTATGCTGGACCGGTATACTTTGCTGGCTCCAGTATAATATACTGGAGACTGGAGCACTGGTGCACCAAACTCCAGTATATTATACTTGACCATTATACTTGCTGGAACTCCAGTATATTATGCTGGAGTTCAAGTATACTTATGCTGGAACTCCAGCATAATATACTGGAGTATTTTCCGGATTTTGAACAGTGTTTTCGCTCAGATTTATCTTTACATAAAATGTGGCTAAATTTCGATTACTTTTGAAATTGGGCTATTTTTGAACGACTAGTTGTAAATCTGGCTATTTTTAAAAATCACCCTACCTTTTGGGGCATTTGCATCTATACCCGTTTCTTGTGCCACATTTTAACTTGTGCCCGCTTTGCAAAAAAAATTGCAAGCGTACCCGCTTTTTCACATAACTTCAGCCCACGGGGCTGAAGTTTTTCTTTTGTACTGGAAAACTTCAGCTGAAGTTTTTGTCTTTGTAACTGGAGCTTAAGTTATAAAATAAAAACTTAAGCTCTAGAGCTTAAGTTTTTTTTTTGTACTGGAAAACTTCAGCTCTAGAGCTGAAGTTTTTGTCTTTGTAACCGGAAAACTTCAGCTCTACAACTGAAGTTTGCCGGTTATAAAATAAAAACTGAAGCAGTTTTCCAGGTTAAGTTTTCCAGTTATAAAATAAAAACTTAAGCTCTAGAGCTGAAGTTTTTCTTTTGTACTGGAAAACTTCAGCTCTAGAGCTGAAGTTTTGTCTTTGTAACCGGAAAACTTCAGCTCTATAGCTGAAGTTTGCCAGTTATAAAATAAAAACTTAAGCTCTAGAGCTTAAGTTTTCCAGTTATAAAATAAAAACTTAAGCTTTCGAGCTTAAGTTTTCCAGTTATAAAATAAAAACTTAAGCTCTAGAGCTGAAGTTTTTCTTTTATACTGGAAAACATCAGCTCTAGAGCTGAAGTTTTTGTCTTTGTAACCGGAAAACTTCAGCTCTACAGCTGAAGTTTACCAGTTATAAAATAAAAACTTCAGCTCTAGAGCTGAAGTTTCTATGTTGTAACTAGGAAACTTCAGCTCTAGAGCTGATGTTTTTGTCTTTGTTTCTTGTACTGTTTCTTGTACATTCATCAAAGGAATTACATGGAAATATCTAGCAATTTTTGGCGGATAGTCTTGAAATATCATGTTGAAGTAGCTACATATTATTTCCCGTTAAAATTTGTTAGAATGGTCAATGAAAATCTGACGATTACATATCGTGCAAAGCTAAATCCAGAAAATCTATCTTCTTCAGTTACCGCAAAGCATGAAACTAGCAAGTTCCAATCTCATATTCTATTTGTAAAGGCTTATCTCAAACACTAACTACAGTGAAGAGCAAGAACTGTGGTATTGAAGAAGAAGAAGAAGAAGAAGAAGAAGAAGAGGAGGAGAAGGGGAGGAGAAAGGGAAGCTGAAGTTTTTTAAAAAGTGGGTACGGGTGCAAACAAAAAGACAAAGCGGCTACAGGTTAAAAAGGGGCGCCCAAATTGGGCGCCCCGTGCAATTTTTACCTACCTTTTGTGCTCAATATTGGGCGCCCCGTGCAATTTTTACCTACTTTTGTGCTCAATACAAAACACTATTACAGGCTTATAGCAATGGGTTTGACAACCAGTCACAACCCTTGATGAAAATAGCCACTTGGAAGCCTCAAATGTTACAGATAAAGCCAAACTCTCAAGCTTATTAAATTGGGCTGCATAAAGCCCAACTATAACTGATACCCAGCCCAATATACGCATGGTCGAAAAGGGAGAATGACAGAAATAGGACGCTTCTGTGCCACTGTTAGGGGTGGGCATAGTTCGGGACTTTGGGCAAACCCAAAATTGAATTGAAATCTGAATTTTTTGGATTATTGGTTTGGATTTTCGGATTACGGATTGGATTTTAAATTTAATTTTTAGATTTTTTTGGATTTTGGATTTGCTACTTCAGTTTTATGGATATCCGAAAATACGAAATGTTTATACTTTATATTTAGTCTATTATCCATATGTCAATAGTAATACGTCAAATACCCTAACAATTAGACATTATCTTATATATTCACTAAGTTATTGTCAGAATACTTTCTGTTTGGACATAGCTACTTCTTATCGGCCTTATTAATGTCTTTGTTGTATTTCTTTGGTAATGATTTTATTACCCCGAATATTTTATTTGATGATTGCAGTGAGAATGAAGATTTTTTTAGGTAATTTAACGTGGATACTTTATTTGGATATTTATTTTTGTAAGAATAAGAAATAATAAACTTATAGGCTCAAAACCGAAAATCCAAAATATCCAAACCGATTCAAAATCGAACATAAAAAATCCGATCCAGTCCGAGCTTATTTGGATTGTCATTTATTAAATCCGAAAAACGAATATCCAAACCGAAATTTTCATATCTAATCCGAACTCCCCAATGTCCATCCCTAGTTCTTTTATAGTTTTGTCAACTTTGATTAGAAGAGAGCTTTTAGTTTTCCTTTTTTTCTGTTGGTTCAACTAATGTAAAGGCAAGTGTTAGATTCCTTTAGCTACATGATATTGCTATACTAAAACGACCTCTCAAACTTGACGATACTCTTTATTTATAGATTATCCTTTTCTTCAATCTACCGAACACCTAGTTTTCAGCAGTGTTTATTCAACGGTTAATATTGATATCATGATATGGTTAGAAAAATACACAATATTTTCACAATTATTCAACACCAGTTTTTCTTTCCTTGACACTACTCTACCCTCCACAAATCCGCGCCCTCTATCCTTGAGATTTCTCAAATACATTATCGAACTCACCAAAGCTTTTAACAAAATGAATTAGGAGTCACCTGTAAAAATAGAGGTTATCAATCTTTTCTTTTCACGCCAAAAACAAAAAGAATACCGAAGAGGATGCCATAGGTGTAGTAGGAAGAATCAAAGTTGGTGTCTTATTCCATGAATACATATATATACATGTACATAGGATCCTAACTATGGGAAGAAGTAAAAGAAAAATCCTAAAAATATGCAATCAAATCTCAATACTTATTCTATCTATTTATAGTACAAGTAATATGTCTACATTCATTCTTTAACACTCCCCCTCAAGCTGGAGCATAGATATTAATCATGCCCAGCTTGTTGGAAAGATAATTAACTCGAGTTCCATTTAACGCCTTTGTGAATAAATCAGCCAATTGCTCTCATGTCTTCATGTAACTAGTAGAAATCAAGTTCTCCTGAATCTTCTCACGAATAAAGTGACAGTCAACTTAAATATGTTTTGTCCTTTCATGATACACCGGATTTGAGGCGATATGAAGAGCGGCTTGATTATCACACCAAAGTTTTGCTGGTGTAGTATGCTTTATCCCAATTTCCGTGAGAAGGTGATGTATCCACATAACCTCACACGTAGTCTGTGCCATAGCCATGTATTCGGATTCTGCACTAGATCGAGATACAACATTGTATTTCTTACTTCTCCATGATACCAGGTTTCCACCCACAATGACACAATAGCCGGCAGTAGACCTTCTATCAATTTTGGATCCAGCCCAATCCGCATGTACAAAACACTCAATGTGAGAATGCCCACGATTGTTGTATAATATGCCAAGTCCAGGGGCTCCTTTTAAGTAACATCGAATCTGTTCCAGTGCTACCCAATGTTTGACCGTAGGAGCGGACATAAACTGGCTAACAACATTTACAGCAAAAGCAATATTTGGACGAGTCACAGTGAGATACTTTAATCTCCCAACTAACCTTTTGTATCTACCTGGATCATAAAATGGATTGCCATCATTTTTCATAAGATGCAAATTAGGAACCACTAGACTACTGCAAGGCTTGGCAGCCAACTTAACAGTTTCTGCCAGTAAATCAAGAATATACTTTCTCTGAGATAGAAAAATCCTCTTTTTGCATCTATTTACTTCTACTCCCAAGAAATATTTCAGTTGTCCCAAGTATTTCGTATGAAACTTAGTATGCAAAAAAGGCTTGAGAGAAGAGATTCCTGCATAATCACTTCTTGTAATAACTATGTCATCAACATATACAACCAGGAGAATAGATCCAGTTGTTGATTGCCTGTAGAAGACTGAATGATCACATTTGCTCTTTTTCAGCCCAATTCTTGAACTACCTCACAAAATTTTCCAAACCAAGCCCGGGGACTCTGCTTCAAGCCATACAAGGACTTCTTCAAATGACAAACCTTCCCATACTCCACCTGAGCAAAAAAACCAGGTGGTTGCTCCATATACACCTCTTCATGAAGATCATCATGAAGAAAGGCATTCTTAATGTCCAATTGATGCAAAGGCCAATTCTCAGAAGCTGCTAGAGAAATGAACAAACGGACAGAAGTAAATTTGACAACCGGAGAGAAGGTATCAGAATAATCCACTCCCTAAGTCTGAGCATACCCTTTGGCCACAAGTCTGGTCTTAAGTCTCGCTACAGAACCATCTAGATTAACTTTGACCGTGAAGACCCATTTGCATCCCACTGCTTTCTTTCCACTAGGTAAATTCACTAAATCCCAAGTATGGTTTTCCTCTAAGGCATGTATTTCCTCAAGCATGGCTTCAGACCATCCAGGATGATTCAAAGCCTCTTTCATTGTTTTGGGTATAGAAATAGAGTCTAAAGACGCAATCAAAGATCTAGACGCAGGGGATAAGTGATCGTAGGAAACAAAATTAGCAATAGAATATGTTGGTTTACAAGTACGTGTACCTTTGAGTAAAGCAATGGGAAGGTCAAGGTCTTCTGGAGGATCTGGCGGAAGAGGATCACATGACGAAGGAACTGATGCAGGACCTGTATCATTTGTCTCTCGCCTTCGCGAGTAAACTTGAACAATTGGTGGTCTTGCTAACACAGTTGGAGCAGGTGCTGAAGGTACAATAGTCGATTGGTGCTCGATAAAAGAGCTAGGAGATGGAGTAACATCATCTGATTGTTCTGTCAAAGTACGGGTAACCTGATATACTAGCCACTCATCTTCCTCCTCCTGACTTGTAGAGACGGGGGTGCATAAATAAATGGTATAGTCTCTGAAAACACTACATCAATTGACACCAAATATTTTTCAAGTTTAGTAGAATAACACCGATACCCCTTATGAAGGCGAGAATAACCAAGAAAAACATATTTCAATGCATTGGGATCCAACTTGGTAACAGATGGTCGAACATCTCGAACATAACATGTGCTTCCAAACACCTTAGGTTCCACGGAAAATTATGACTTGTTTGGAAAAAGAACAGTGTAAAGCATATTGCCACCAAGCATAGTAGATGGCATGCGATTAATCAAAAAGCAAGCCGTGGAGACCGCATCAGCCCAAAAATGTTTAGGAACCTTCATTTGGAACAAAAGTGCCCCAGCTGTCTCAAGTAGATGCCTATTCTTCCTCTCAGCAACTCCATTTTGAGATGGTGTATCAACACACGAAGACTGATGTAGTACACCATGTTGTCTCATGTAGGACTGAAATAACTCTACATGTATTCTTTAGCGTTATCACTTCTTAGAATACGCACTGAAGCATTGAATTGAGTTTTGACTTCAGCACAAAAGGCAGAAAAGTGAGTAAACACTTCAGAGCGACTCTTCATAAAGTAAATCCAAGTCATCCAGGAAAAATCATCTACAAAAGTGACAAAATACTTATGCCCAGATTTAGAAACAACAGGACATGGTCCCCAAACGTCAGAATAAACTAACTCAAAAGCTGACTCAGCTCGCTTATTAACCCTAGTAACTAACGAGATGCGATGATGTTTTGCAAATCGACATGACTCACAATCCAATGAAGAAATATTCTGAAACTGAGGACAGAGCTTCTTCAACAAAGGCAGAGAGGGATGCCCCATTCGACAATGTGCTTCAAAAGGAGACATGATACTAGAGCATGGAATTAGACTGTGGCTCTCATTCATCAAGGATATAGGGATCACCAGATAAATATCCTTTACCAATAATCTGTTTCATCATAAGATCTAGAAACAAACAATGATTGAGAAAGAATGCTACACAACAATTAAGGTCTCTAGTGATTTTATTAACATAAATCAAATTAAAGGCCAAGTTTGGTAGACTTAATACAGATGATAGGGTAATAGAGGAAGTTGGTTTAACAGTCCCAGATCCAACACTGCTACAAGTTGTTCCATCAGCTACAGTAACCGAAGAGGGTGCTTTGTGTGATCGAAAGCTAGAAAAAATATTTGGATTACCTGTCATGTGATTTGTGGCACATGAATCAATCACCCATCTATTTGAAGAGATGATAAGACATGTCTTATCTGACCCAGCAAAAGCAGTAACTGAAGAAGATTCCTTCGTTGATTTATGATATTGAAGGAACTCAAGAAACTCATCCGAGACAAAGATTGTTGGACTAGGAGTTGTAGCACTATTTCCTCCTTGCTTACTGTTATAGTCATTCTAATAAAACTCACGAAATATATTCAAGAAGAGATTAACTAAGTTCCAAGCAGATAGTCAATAAAGATATACTCCCAGAAATATGACCAAACCAAAGAACCAATGATGCACCAACAAATCACACATACCAGTAATATACTCCACCAGGAAATATAACCAAGAATAATGAAGTACATTTCACCAATAAAAGAACTCAAAAATACCAGATTATCTTCAGACTCCAAATAGGTACATAGCCGTGAAGGACCAAATCAAGATAGAAGAAACAAAGTTTAGAAGGAAATCAGTAACCTGGGACTTTCGGATGAGACTGTTAATGAGCAGCACTTCTGGGAGCAAGCTTTCTCAAATCGTGGTCAGCTCGAGTAGAAACCACCAGAGACACGCTGAAAATAACAACGTGACCTAGGAATAGTGAACCAAGTCTCAGACCGATCTCTCATGCACTGTCGGGGCAGATTATGTCAGAATTCCTCTACCGGTCCTTGGGCTTCACAAACAATGAATCCGGCAACCAAATTCTGGAAATGTGTATATCAAAAGGATTGATGGTGAGAGTTACTTCGCCACACCAAAAGGACTCTCCTAAAACCAGTCAAGTTCTAGTGAGAACGTTTATTTCTCGGCCGGATTTCAAACTCAACACCGGCTCTGATACCATGTGATAAACAAGGTATGGAAGAATCAAAGTTGGTGTCTTATTCCATGAAGTGATATATATATATATATATATATATATATATATATATATATATATATATATATATATACACACACACACATGTACATAGGATCCTAACTATGGAAAGAAATAAAAGGAAAATTCTAAAAATCTGCTATCAAATCTCAATATTTATTCTATATATAGTACAGGTAATCTGTCTACATTCATTCTTTGTGTCTACGTTCGTTCTTTAACAAATAGAATTCTAATGCGATTATAAGTCGTATTCTCCAAATGCAATATATAAGTTGTAATGAGCACGCGTGTCGTAAGTCATTTGTAAGTCGAATTTACGTAATGCGATTTGTAAATCACACTTACCTGATGCGATTTGTAAGTCGCATTCTAAGAATCCGATTAAAAGACAATAGAATGCAAAGAGAACATACTCGACATAGTAACCTTCGGAAAGAATATTGACATAATCTAATTATGTCAGAGCAACACATATTCACGATGCAAAAGAATCGTTGAAATGTGCATGTATCCTTAATAGTAACGTCTAGTAACGTCTGATGTCTTCAAGTATCGTATAATTATTTGGTCTCATACAATTAAACAAACAACGTCCAACTTGCTCAAATGTTAACAACATGACCTGTACAATGAGAAGCAAAATAAGAAAGCAAGAATGCTATTTTTCAGGAGGCGGAGAAAGGACCCCGGGAGGAGGTGCTGGTGGTGGCGGTCCATAGTACTGAGGAAGCATGGCGGTTTCGCGGCGGCCTCGTGATCTACCAAACAGGTAACAAGCAAGGGCCGTGATGAGGAAGAAGAGGATCATTGGCAGTGATATCAGAATCACGTAACCCATTGATTCAAGTTTTTCTTCAACCTAAAAGGCTCTCTTTTCCTGCCAAAATAATTCAGCAGACATATTAAAACATAACTAAACATAATTACTCCTAAACTCACGTTATATATACTAACAACATGAACATTTACCAATATATTCATGACTTAAATCCATGACTCGAGCTGAAAAGCAGAAAATGGCGGAAATGGTACACCATATGAGGTGGTCTTTAACTTTTAGCCTTTTGGGCAATGTCACTTGACCAATGGGTAAACCTTCAAGGTCAAAAGTCAAAGTTTTGCTCATTATTAAACTTGAAGTTTTGCCCAATATGGTTCGGGGGAAAATTTTATTTTGTGTCTCATACAACTGAGACTAGTTGTATGAGGCATTTTTTTTGTAGACCTAGATTTTTGTGGACCCAGAAGTGTAAGATTGGGGTCCACAAATTTGTGAGACAAAAAGGAGTCTCATACAACTAATGTAAGTTGTGTAAGACACACAATAAAACTTCTCTGGGTCAGGTGACATTCCCCAAAAGTCAAAAGTTCAAGACCATATCCTTTCCCGGTCATTTGTGTAATTGACCCAAAAAGTGGCTAGCCGCACTACCTAAAGGCCAACTATAACTGATGTCCAGCCCAACGGATCGATTCCCTCGCATGGTCGATGGTAGAGCTTGGACTTGACCCAATCAATAGGAGCGACTTAAGTATAAATGACATCAGGCAGCCACTCTAAAGGGTTGTTGTTTAGAAATTAGCCAGTGCGTCCTGAATTTCAATATTTCAGTTTAATTTGTCAAGACAAAAAAGTGCTGAGTTATCCTAAAGTTGAGATTTTTAGTTTAAAATTTCAGAAAAAAAAAAGTACTGGCTAATCTCTAAATAGCATCCCTGAGAATGTCTATCTGTGCACTTGTCCCACGACTTAAATCCAAGACCCAAGTTTTACTAACATAATTGTTTTCACTACTTACACAAAATCACTGGCATGTTGAGTACTTAAATATCTAGGTCACTTAAACTAAGTTAAGATACCATTACAAAAGAATTTAGAACGTATAGTATATTGGATGGAATATGCAAGCATAGTGCATACGTTTCATACTTGTTTGAGTAATAGCAATACAATTTTCCAATATCATGCTAAGAATAGCTAGAATTTTCAGAAGAAGAAGCCATCCGTTTGATGAAGAGTAAAAAGGAATATTGAAAGCAATGACTGGAACGGAAGAATCAGAATCGAAAAGAAGATCCCTCACTTTTTTATCTTATTCAAAACCGTGCATGAGACTTTCATTTCACACGGCTCCTAAGTCATAAAATACGTATATGTTTATACAGAAAAAAGGACACATAAATGTTTGCGATGAAAAAGACTACACATATGTAAAGAACAGAAGTCACCAGATTTCTCTAAATCCTAAATTCGCTACAGTACAAGAGTAAAATCAAGGTGTAAAGTAATGATTTCCCAATTTCATATAAGCCAAAAATGAAGGTTGATTCAAATTAAACTAACAAAAATGACAAAAATTAAAGAGAAACATACCTCGTTCTGCCAAGAAAACAAACCGATCAATCACCTAGTACTGAAACAAAAAACCGATCGAACCGTTTCTGAATCCTTAAAATCTGAAAAGAGGTGAATTCGAATAGCTGAGGTGTAGTGTTAACGTGGAAGGTTCGAGGATGATAAGGATGATGAGGTGTTTCAATATGACAGCTTTTCGTTTGTCTTTTATTATTTCCTTATTCTGTGGATTTTTATGTATGGTCATTTTGTGTAAAAATTATGTGGGGTAGCCACTATTTAAAGTGGTATTTACTTTTTATCCATCATTTTTAATGCTGAGCAAAACTAGCCACTAGTCAATTAAAATTAATATGAAAAGACTCAGTTACCCTTTCCTTCCCAAACAGAATTACAGTGGATTGTAAAGACTGGGTGGACGGAGCTAGACTTGTTAATAATCAGGGAATTATTAACAAGATCATTTTCTAATCTGAGGAAATCTCTTTTCGAGAAGCTTGAAAAGGTCATAGGTATTCTTTCTAGGTTGCTATGTTGTCCAGTTCTTAGTCATAGTTTGTGGTTAAGGTCTGCTTTTTTTTATGTAGGTTGCAGATGTAGTTAGTTGTGTAGTTTTAGATTATGGTGTTAAGACTCCACTCTCAATTACTGTCTGTTTCATTTAAAGGGAAGTCAATTTCAGTCATATGGTGGAAGTATATGTTCTTAATTGCCTCCTTGCATAAATTTGTGTAAACTGATGTTCTATGTGCTAATTATGCTTTGACTGCATGATTTGGTTTCAGTAAATTGATGTGCTAATCAGATTTTGCTTCAAAGCATAATATAACTTGCATACTACCTTGTGTGTGTGTGTGTGTTTTTTTTCTTCTTCTTCAGTTTTACCATATTTTCTGAGGAGCCATTTTTATGTTTGGTTGCAGGAGAAGATTGTTCAATATGATAAACGCCTTTTGGTTAGGCATCATAAAAAAAATTATAAAGAAGAAGAAAATCAAAAGTTAAGGATACTTGGTCCTGAACTTAGTAATACAAGTTCAAAATTTAAGGACACTTGGTCCTGAACTTACAGTTACAAGTTCAAAAGTTAAGGACAATAGGTCCTTAACTTTGATTTCAAGTTCAAAAGTTAAGGACAGACAGTCCTTAACTTACAGCTACACGTTCAAAAGTTAAGGACAAGCAGTCCTTAACTTACAGTTACAAATTCAAAAGTTAAGGACAATAGGTCCTTAACTTTGATTTCCAAGTTCAAAAGTTAAGGACAGACAGTCCTTAACTTACAGTTACACGTTCAAAAGTTAAGGACAAGCACTACTTAACTTACAGTTACAAGTTCAAAAGTTAAGGACAATAGGTCCTTAACTTTGACGTACAAGTTCAAAAGTTAAGGACATGTAGTCCTGAAGTCCTGAACTTAGAGTTACAGGTTAAAAAGTTAAGGACATGTAGTCTTGAAGTCCTAAACTTAGAGTGTCAAGTTCAAAAGTTAAGGACATATAGTTCTGAAGTCCTGAAGTTAAGGACATGAGAAGAAGGGTATTTTCGTCCGGGCAGTTAAAGTTCATTAAACCAGTGGCTAAAGACTAAAGACATTTAAAACACTGGCTTTAAAATAAAGACAGGAGCTGTTTGTGGCTATTTGTGCACATCGCCGTCATTTTGTTTCTTCTTTCATTACTTGACGTGAGATAAGGTTGTAATGTGGGGCGGGCCCGAGTCTAAATGGGCCTCGTGGGTCGGTCCCAAGTAGGTCCGGGTTTTGTGGGCTTTTGATAGGAACCGGTCCGGGATCGGGACCACGAACCAATGATCCCGGGTTTAGTGGGCCAATCCCGGGCCTATGTGGGCCCAACGGTTAATTTCAATTTATTTAAAAAAATTATTATCTAAGGCAATTCCTTGTAAAAATTATATTATAGAATTGTGAATTCAAATTTAAACACAAAAATATTGTAAAGAGATATTCAAAGCAATGCGTTATAATTTTATTATAGCATTAACAAAACATGGCAATATATTTCTTAGTCTTCCTCCCTCCATGGGATGAGCACAACAAGGTGCTAATACCACCATAGAGAAGAAAAAGAAACTAATCAAGATGTGCCAAAATAAAAGTTACATATTAATTTTACATGGTATCTCTTATAAATTTCATAAATCCTTTAAGGTTCGGAGGAATTTCCTTTGGTGGTGGCGGAAAAGAAGCTTGTTCATCACTGCTTCCGGCGAAGCTGCATCCTCCACAAGTTCAGCTAGCATTTCTTCGTAAGCTTCGTCTACCTCTGGTTGTAATTCAGCAAGTCCAAAATTTCTTCGTTCCGAACGGATCCAATCTTTGAAAAGTACTGATTTTTCCAAGCTCTCCCTCATAGACGCTCTATAATCACCGAGTTGAAGTCTTGCTTGACTAAAAGCGCTCTCCGATGCCATTGTTGAAGCTTGAATGGTTAAAATATCTCGGGCCATCCTTGAAAGAATCGGAAAGTGTTTTTCTTTGTCCTTCCACCATTCCAAAATATTAAAGGAGTCGTCGGGATTCACTTCCTCAATTCCCCGTGACAAATAAACTTCAAGCTCATTTAGTTGTGAACAATCACTAGTACTAGAACCTTGAGAACCCCTGAACCCGGCCCAAGCAGTAAGTGCTCTAACTCCCGCAGTTCTTTTAGATGATTGAGAACTAGAAGAAGAAGGAGTTGGAACATTTGGTCTAGCATGATCTATTGCAATTTGATAAGCACTATAAATAGTTTGAGCATTTATTTTAATTGAGGCTTGTGCTTCCGAATGTGTAGACAACTCCTCATCTTCAAGTGCTAAACTATTATAAATAGTTTGATACCAAAATTGAAGACCTCCTAATTTCATAGTAGGATTTAACAATGCAGCAACATCATAAATAGGGGAATAGGAAAAAATTATTTTTTAAACTTCTTTCTCATAAAATCAATAGCTTGTTCATAAATGTCCCCACCCTCTGAAAAATAAGCAAACAAATTTGCAAGTTCTGCAATATAAACTAAACAGTTAGAAATAGTAGGATAATATTGCCCAGAAAATTCATTTGTAGCAATATGAAATTTTTCTAAAAAATCTACAAGCATTTTAACATTAGCCCAATCCGCATTTCTAAGGTGCTCATCATCATCACTTACATGAGCATTAGATGTTGAGTTTATGGGGTTTCTATATTCATATGCAACAACTAAACTTTCATACATGTAATTCCATCTAGTTGGACAAGGTTTAGGAACCTTTTTTTCTCTTAGGCCAAATTCATCGCATCTTTTAAAATATTCTCGTCGTCTACTTCTACGGTTTGAATAAAAAAGCCAGTTAAGAGCCATTTTAACCTTTTCAATTTCGACATTTAAAATTCTCATACCATCACCCACAATTAAATGGTAAATATGACAAATACATCTAACATGAAAAATGTTACTAAATGCAGGATTTAGTGTAGTGGTAAGCAAGGCTACATCATTAGTGTTACTAGTAGCATTATCCTTTGAAATTGACATTATTTTATCACTAATGCAAAAATATCTACAAAATATCCGTAACCGTGCTAGCAATAAACTGCTTTGTGTGACGTGAATTAATTATTTTATAAGCGATAATGCGCTTTTGCACTATCCAATTCTCATCAATCCAATGACTGGTAACAGTAAGATAATCACAGTCATTACCACTTCTACCAATATCAGTAGTAATAGCAACACGACAATTAATATGAGTAAATAAATAGTGCAAATATTGTTCATATTCATGTTTATATTTATAAATATCGCTCTTTACGGTTGTGCGAGGCCATCCTTTATAAGTAGGATTAAAAACTTTTCTAATATAATGCACAAAGTGAGGGTTAGAAGGAAAACTATAGGGTAAGCACATAACAGTAATTATTTTTGCCAATTCTTCCCTATCTTTTCTTGGATCATAATATAAAATATCACCGGTAACAGTGTTAATTCCCGGTTAAAATTAATTTGACCCGGTACTAAGGACAGGCTGAGTAGGTACACTTGTCCCCTCGGCCGAAGCTTTCATATGAAGATATTTAACTTTATCTTGAGGGTGTAGCATTATGTGTCTCATCAAACTTCCCCCCAACCCAACATATTTAAAAGCTAACTCTTTCCACAAGTTTTACACTTAGTTCTATTTTTTCTCTTATTTGAATAAAAAATGGCCAAACAAGAGATGTTTCAGCCCGTTTAGAAGGTTGTCTAGAAAAACTAGAGTACTAACATGGGGGTCAGACGGGGCATCATTTGAATTATTATTAGTTGGGTTAACTTCAGCAACAGGACTAGTGGGTGTATCGTCTATTTCCTCCTCATTATCTTCATCAATAGTTGGATTACCATAAAAAGCATTCATATATTCATGGTCTAAGTGTTCACCACCTCTAACATTATGCAAATATTGTCTCTCAGTAAATTGTAATAAAGTATTATCACAATCAAGAATAGGAGCAGGTGGAGGGCGGGTATGGGGTTTGAGTAGGGGAGCCCGGGGAATTGGAGGAGGAATAGATTGGCCACTAGATTCACCACTCTTGGATTTTCCCTTATTTTTACTAAATATTTTTTTAACGAAAAATCCATCTTAATTAATCAAACAATACAAAAAAGTAAATAAAACAAAACAAAACTATAATATTAAAACTTAAGCGTTGGAACGAGTTTACCGAATTGACGAATAACTTGTTGAAAATTAATTATCGATGAAGACTTGAATACTTCAATTCACCTACTTCGCAATTTTTCACACAAATTGCAACAATAAAGTAACCAATTATAGAAGAAAATTAGAGAGAGATTGATGATTTTGTGAGAAAAATGAAAGAATGAAGGGGTATTTATAGTTGAAAATAGGGAAAAAGTGTAATTATAAAAAGGTTGGGTTAAAAAAAGTTTGGGGGGTTAAATGGCTATTTTATAAATAGCCAACGGATAGAAAACGGCCATTTTTTAAATGCCATAACGGCTAGAATGGCAGAATTTTTTTTTTCTTAAAAAAATTAGCCGTTGGACCCGTTTAGGCCCTCTTAGGACCGGTTGAACCGACCCACTTACCAGCCGGTCCCGGGCCCAAACGGTCCCGGTCTTCGCAGGACTAGTAAAGAGACCGACCCACCTGGAAACCCACCCCTACCCGGTCCCGGTCCTAAACGGGTTTAGGCCCAGTACCCGTTTGGGCTCGCGGGCCTGGGCCGATCTCGGGCCTAACTGGCCCACATGCCACCCTTAACGTGAGACGGTCTAGACAACTCCCTAAGGGCTCGTTTGATACGAGGGATAAGGTAAAATTAATTTCGGAAAACATAATATTTTTTTTCCCTGTGAAAAAGTTAAATAACTAGTTCCGAAATAATTAAATTTGGGATAATATCTTTCCAACCTAACGACCCCTAAGCATTCCGATTTTGGGTTTGCGTATTATTTCAATCCACGACCGCGTGGACTTGGATAGGCATTACTTTCTCTTTTCTTTAGGGCTAAATAATTGATCCATTTTTCTTTAACTTCAGATGACTTGTAGGCGTTACAAAAATTGTAATTTTTTTTAAAAAGAAGTAGTATTTGAAGTTTAAAGTTAAAAAATAGTATTTGGAATTTGAAATTATATTTGGACATACATTTCACTTGAAAAAATATTGCAGTTTTGTGAGTGAGAACAAAATTCTGAAAATTTTGAAAAAGCGGTCAAAACCACATTTTTTATTTTTGAAAAACTCATTTTAGAAAATTTCAAAAACTGTAAAATTTCATGGACAAACATGCTTTTGTATAAAAATTAATTTTTATTTTTATTTTTTATGGACAAACGGGCCTTAAGTTTTTCAAGTAAAAAGGCAAAAAGAAAAAACCAAGGAAGAAAAGTCAAAGACTACGCATTCAAATACTCCCTCCATTTAAATTCATTGTCTCTTTCTTATTTAATAATTCTTTAACTCCAACATTTCATATGACATATTTAAGACTTATAAATTTGAAGGATATGTTAGTATATCTTTAAGTCGACCAAATTTGAACAGGTGTGACACTGTTTCAGAACAGCCATGGCTGTTGGAAATTTTTGCGGAAAATTTAAATTAATCCGGGAAAGAAAAACGGGCTAGACCGGACCGGGTCGCGGGTCATCCCTCCATTTCTTTTCCCACCATTTTCCATTCACACTTTTTTTTGTTATTATTTATTAAATAACAAACCCAACAACGCTTTCTATGGGAAATGCTGTAAAGGCCAAGATTGAAGGATGTGGGAAGATATTTCTCAAAATAACTTCCGGCAAAGTAGTGACTTTGAACAACTTCCTTCATGTTCCCGAGATTAGAAAAAATTTAGTCTCTGCTGGGCTTCTTGTTAAGAATGGTTTTAAATGTGTTTTTGTTTCCGATAAGGTTGTAATAAGTAAGAACGAAATGTTTGTAGGAAAAGGTTACCTCACTGAGGGCCTTTTCAAGCTGAATGTAATGGTTGTTGAAAATAATAATAAAATTTCAGCTTCATCTTATTTACTTGAGTCAAATGATTATGGCATATACGTTTGGGTCATGTTAATTATAAAACCTTGCGGAAAATGATTAATTTGAAAGTATTGCCTAAATCTGAATGCGACAAATCAAAATGTCAAATATGTGTGGAATCTAAGTATGTTTAACATCCTTATAAGTCAGTTGAAAGGAATTCAGATACTTTAGACTTAATTCACACAGATATTTGCGATATGAAGTCAATACCATCTCGCGGTGGAAAGAAGTATTTCATAACTTTTATTGACGATAGTACTCGATATTGCTATGTTTACTTACTTAATAGTAAAGATAAAGCAATAGACGCATTCAAGAAATACAAAAATGAAGTTGAAACGCAACTTAACAAGAAAATCAAAATGATAAGAAGTGATCGGGGTGGTGAATATGAATCTCCTTTTGAACAAATATGTTTAGAATATGGAATTATTCATCAAACAACGGCTCCTTACATGCCCCAATCCAATGGGATTGCAGAAAGAAAGAACATCAAAAGGAGATGAGGAACGCATTATTGATAAGTTCTGATTTGCCACAGAACTTGTGGGGGGAAGCCGTTCTTACGGCTAGCCGAATACTAAATCGAGTACCCCATAGCAAAACACAATCCATTCCATATGAAAAATGGAAAGGAAGGAAGCCCAAATTAAATTATTTTAAAGTGTGGGGGTGTTTGGCAAAAGTGCAAGTTCCTAAACCCAAAAGGGTAAAATTAGGACCGAAAATCGTTGATTGTGTTTTCATAGGATATGCGACTAATAGTAAAGCATATCGATTTATGGTTCATAAATCAGAAAATTCCGATATTCATAATAATACGGTTATAGAATCAGATAATGCTGAGTTCTTTGAAAATATATATCCGTATAAAAAGGAACGTGAGTCGATTGGTGAAGGATCTAAACGACCTCGGAAAGAAACAAAAGAAAGCACACTTAACCAGGAGGATCCAAGACGTAGTAAACGTCAAAGAACGTCTACTTCATTTGGACCAGATTTTGTGACTTTCTTATTGGAAAATGAGCCTCAAACATTTAAAGAAGCTATGTCTTCTTCGGAATCATTGTTTTGGAAAGAGGCAGTCAATAGTGAAATAAAATCTATATTGAACAACCATACATGGAAATTGGTTGATCTTCCTCCTGGAAATAAACCGTTGGGTTCTAAATGGATCTTTAAGAGAAAAATGAAAGATGATGGCACTATTGACAAATTTAAGGCAAGACTTGTGGTCAAAGGGTATAGACAACGAGAAGGTCTTGACTATTTCGATACATACTCTCTAGTTACAAGAATTACGTCCATACGAACGTTAGTAGCGTTAGCTGCAGTTTATGATTTTGAAATTCATCAAATGGATGTTAAGACAGCCTTCTTAAATGGAGAGTTGGAGGAAGAAATTTACATGGAACAACCTGAAGGGTTTGTGGTTCCAGGTAAAGAAAAGAAGGTATGTAGACTTGTTAAGTCCTTTACGGACTAAAACAAGCACCCAAACAATGGCATGCGAAATTTGACCAAACAATGTTGTCAAATGGTTTTAAAATAAATGAATGTGATAAATGTTACATTAAAAATGTTCCAAATCACATAGTCATTGTTTGCTTATATGTGGATGATATGCTGATAATGAGTAATGACATTGCCAACAAAATAAAAGTATGCTAACTAGCAAGTTTGATATGAAAACTTTGGAGTTGCTGATTTAATTCTTGGAATTAAGATCCATAAGACTTCTCAAGGTCTGGCATTGTCACAATCTCATTATATTAAGACAGTACTTGAAAAATTCAAGCACTTGGGCTTTAAAGTTGCAAAGACTCCAATTGACGTGAATCTTGCATTAGCAAAGAACAAAGGCCAAAGCGTATTACAATTGGATTATGCTCGTGTGTTGGGTTGCTTAATGTACATCATGAATTGTACACGACCAGATATAGCTTGTGCTATAAGTAAATTGAGTCGATATACGAGCAATCCAGGTCAATCTCATTGGATGGCTATGAAACGAGTTTTGGGGTATTTAGTACATACCCAGGACTTTGCTTTGCACTACATTAAATATCCTGCGGTCATTGAGGGATACTGTGATGCAAATTGGATCACCGGATCAACTGATTCCAAGCCAACAAGTGGATATGTATTCACTATTGGTGGAGGAGCGGTATCTTGGAAGTCATCCAAACAAACTTTGTATTGCCCGCTCTACAATGGAGGCTGAATTCATAGCCTTAGATAAAGCCGGTGAAGAAGCTGAATGGCTCTGGAATTTCTTGGAAGATATTCCATTTTGGCCCAAACCATTGGCACCAATATGCATACATTGCGATAGTCAAGCGGCAATTGGAACGGCTGGGAACGTTTTGTATAACGGTAAAGTCTCGCCATATACGACGAAGACATAAAACCGTTAGGCAATTACTCTCTAGAGGAATTATCACGATTGATTATAAAAAGTCAAGTGATAATGTGTCGGATCCACTTACAAAAGGTCTAACTAGAGAGGTAGTTGAGAAATCATCAAGGGGAATGGGACTGTGGCCGAGAACAAGTCATAGTGGCGGTAACTCTACCTAGAAGACTGGAGATCCTAAGATCTAGGTTCAAGGAGATCAAACAAAGTCATTAATGACGGTTCAACATTGTCAACTAAACTTTTGGTCCATTCTCGTGATGAGACAATGTTCAGTACCAAGGATAAAGCATTAAGGCTTTTTAATGATTTCTAAATTTGATACGGGGTATATCAAATAGTGTATCTACAGGATGACACGTTTAGGAATCATCTATGTAAGTGTGAAGTGTTAGCCGCTTCAAGGAGAACTTTGTAAGGTCAGTTCTCTACGCACTTATGAAACAAGACGGTGTTCATGGCTGAAACGAACACAACAATGAGAATCAAAGACGGTTAAGGGTTGGTTGTGTGACTTATGGTTGTCTATGTATACACCAAAGTTCGACGGTTCAAAGATATCAAATCTACCGATTGATCGAGTATATCCGACATAAGTTCACTAAGGAAAGTTCAAAGGGAAACCTACTTATCCAGATGCAATTAATCCTTGCTTGCGAATCACACAGTTTTTCATGCATGTTTCCGTTAGCCATTTCCCATTCAAGTGGGGGATTGTTGGGGTTTTATGTATTTAAGTATATTAAATACTTAAAAAAGGGTGAATGGGAAATGGAGAGAAATAAAATTTTTGAGTGAAATTTTAAGTTTCCCCCCTTGGCAAAAGGACATTGTCCCATATTGAAAGAGGAAGGGGTTTTTATGGGTATATAAGCAATTGCTCTTATTCTAGCTCTTAAAGAGTTGAGAAGGCAAGCCTCGCGACGTCGTCGTCGTCGCTCGCTCGGCTCGGCTTCGGCTTCGGATTCGGATTCGGTCAAATGATCGATTGATTGATTCCGTTTTTCTGTTTTGGTAACAGAAAATTAACTACCCTCTTCAATTTTCCCTCTTTTTTGTTGAGTAAATAGCCATTTATGTTATGGCATTTGTGCTGTGGCCGTTTTGCATAAACAGTCATTCTGAAGAGTTGCACCTCTTCATATTCCAGCCCAACTTTGGCTATAAATACAAGACTATTCTGCTCAGAATTTCCATACGATTTTCTGAGTTTCTCCTCCTTCTTCTGCATACTTTTAACATCAAACAAAGCAACAGTAAGTGTGATTTGCTACCGAACTTTGTGTTCGCTGAAACGCTAGGGTGTGAAGTACCACTACACCAGTGTGTAATTCCTTCTATCCTGGGAGGAAATAATCCATAACCTTGGGTACTAGGAGGGGATTAAATTCCTTAAGGAAACACTGTGAATTCAGTGGGCTCTAATTGATTTTATCTCTTTACGTTTTCTGTTTATATATTATTCTACTTTGTTTTTCCAGAATTAGTTTACAAATACAGTTTACTAACACTAATACATATACATAAAATTCTATTTGACCTTATATACATAGTGTAATTTTCCGACGATCCAAACCCCTTCCGCCACCCTAGAATCAAGAGGATTTAAAAGCTAATACATATACATAAAAAAAATTTTAACCCTATATACATAATGTAATTTTCCGACGATCAGAACCTCCTTCCGCCACCCTGACTCTGTCCATGCTGCTGAGTGCTCCAACAATAACTTGGAAGATCCAAGTATAACAAAGCATTTTAAGGTACCGGAAAAATAAACAAGTTTTAGCGACGAGACTTTTTTCGGACAGTGATTCTTTCACTTTCTGTGGCGAACAATCACCAGCGGCCCCGAGATCTTCCAAACAGGAAACAAGCAATGGCTACGATCAATACCAATATGACCAAAGGCAACGATATCACTATTACATGCATCTTCTTCTCTATTATTGCAATTTCTGCTTTTCTCTCTTTACAAGTAGTGCTGCGATTCCTCTACTCCTGCATCGACACGAAAACATAATTTTTCAAGAAACAAGTGCTATTAATTAGTATTATTGCTTTTTTATTGAAGATAGAAGCGCAGCTCGGTGCACTAAGCTCCCGTTATGATGGGGTCCAGAGAAGGGCTAGACCACAAGGGTCTATTGCACGCAGCTTTTTTCTGCATTTCTGCAAGAGGTTGTTTCCACGGCTCGAACCCGTGATCTCCTTGTCACATGACAGCAATTTTATCAGTTATGCCAAAACTCACTTTCTTATTGAAAACGGGAACATTGTTAATTGAGAGAGATCTTCTATGTACCATTCTGACCCAATCTAGTTTCGAGCTTAGTCAAATAAGTTTTTCTTTGACTATAATTTTTTAAATATTTTAAGTTATTAATTATTGTGACTTACAGTAATTTGTAAATAGTTTCAAATATGTATATTTCATTTCAAAAAATTTAAAAATTTATGTCCGAATCTATATACAAAATTAATAAGTTTGACCTAGAAATCCAGATGGTACCACATAAATTGATAAAAAGAAAGTATTAAAATCATTAACATGTTGTTTACTTTACACGGTGCATGTGATTCTCTCCATATCTCCAACATATCTTAATCTAAAATATAAGGAAAAAATTAAAACAAAAAAAGGACTCCTTCACCCACCCCAAAATCCAAGCCAAAACCTCCTATGTCAGGACATCTGTATGTTACTTTTTTTATCCTAATTTATGCGATACTCTTTTCTTTTTAATCCGTCTAAAAAAGAAGGATATATTCAATTCCACTTTAAATTTTTCTTTTCATCCTTAATGAAATGATTTCTAACCATACAAATTTCTATAAGTTATTTTAGATCACAAGTTTTAATTTTTCTTTTTCTTAAATTTCGTACCTAATTATTAGTAAACCACATCCAATTTGTCCAAGAGCTCTTATAGTAAAAGAAAAGAAGATAGAGGAAAATGAATACATACCTTGTCTAGCAAAACTACTTGGATTAGATTTTCCTGTGGAATTTTATACAAAGCCAAAACTCACATAAACAGAGAGGAGGGAGAGTTTGAGAAGCTTTGCAGAAAGAAATGAGGAGTGGAAAGTGATAAATGCATTAGCAAAAAAGGGAGAATAAAAAGACAACCAAAAATGACATGCAGACAAAATACAAACACACGATGCTAGCAACTTTCTACGTGTATGCTGTTAGACGAGGTTTCTTCCTTGTCACCACAATCCCCAAAAATAATGCATCAATTTCTTTTCTTTTGCTTTAAATATTTGAGGTGCGAAATTTCTTGACTTTTTCTTTATTTTGAGAGCAATAAAGGGTTGAATCTCAATGGATCGTGGTAGCAAGATCATTTTATAACTTACAATATCCAATTCAGCATTTAAATTGTCTGCAAAGGATTATACCCGTCGCTAGATGGAAATTGTATTTCAAGGCAGTGAGAGGCGTATCTAAGATTTCTAGTACATGTGAGCATTACTAAAAAAGGAAGAAAAAAAATAAATATGGAGTAAGTGAGAATTGATCCATATTCCTCTCGGTAAATAACTCAACTTTCAACCAAATGCATCATTCAACCTTCATGGAGCATGGGTTGATTTTGCGAAATGACCATGAGTTCACGTGCCACGTAATTTTTCCTATAAATCCGCCTCTGAAGGCGGTCACTGCGCCTCTTCTGCCACGATGACTTAACTGTTGTTCGCTACTGTGTTAAAACACAAAATCAGAAAACTGTTAGAAGAATAAAAGAAACTGGAAAACAGTAAAGAATAAGAAATATTCTGAGTCCACAATTTGCTTGTGCGTCCTTAAGGAATTTTAACCCCTCACAAGTTGCCAAGGTAATGGATTAAATCCTCCCAGGATGAAACGGAATAAACCTTCCTGCAACAGTGGCAATACAAACTACAGGATACCAACGAACTCAAAGAACGGAGCAAAATCACACTTACGAATTTGAGAGAGAGAGACTGCGAATTAGAATGCAGTATTTTCAGAAAGAAGGAAGTTCTGTAATATTTTTGGTGTGTTAAAAACGAAGCCATGCCACAGAATTTATAGGCAATTATTGGAAGAGGTGTGATGTTTGTTCTGGAAAAGGTGTCTGTTCAGAAGTTTACGCGTCCTGTCGCGGTCCTACCGCGGTTACGCCAGGACCGCGGCCAAACTAGCCTTCTGAATCTGCAGCAGTGATCTGGCATTTAATTAATTATTAAATAATTAATTAAATAAATTTTGTCCAAAAATAATCTTATCGATCGATCATTTGACAAATCCAAATCCAAATCCGAATCCGAATCCGAATCCGAATCCGAATCCGAATCCGAATCCGAATCCGAATCCGAATCCGAAGCCGAAGCCGAAGCCGAAGCCGAAGCCGAGCCGAGCGAGCGAGCGACGACGGCGCGAGGGTTCATTCTCTTCAACTCCTTTTAAGAGCTTTAAGAAGTGATTCTATATATAAGCACACAAATGTAGTTGTCCATCACCAATGAGGGACAAAGTGCAAGTCAAAAGCTCACTTTATTCAAATTTTCATTTCCCTCCATTTTATTTCCCACCATTTCCAATTCACACTCTTAGACTTTAAAGCCCAATGCTTAAAGTCTTTGAAGCCCAATGCCTTTAAAGTCCAACTATCCCCCACATGAATGGGAATGGCTGTAACAAGAATGATCATAGATGAAAGCTGTGTGATTTGCAAGTAAGGATTAATCGCATCTGGATAAGTAGGTTTCCCTTTGAACTTTCCGTAGTGAACATATGTCGGATATACTCGGTCAATCGGTAGATTTGATATCTTTGAACCGTCGAACTTTAGTGTATACCTAGACAACCATATGTCACACAACCAACCCTTAACCGTCTTTTGGTTCTCATTGTTGTGTTCGTTTCAGCCATGAACACCGCCTGGTTTCATAAGTGTGTAGAGAATTGGCCTTACAAAATTCTCATTGAAGCGGCTTCCACTTCACACTTACATAGGTGATTCCTAAACGTGTAATCCTTTAGATTGACACTATTTGATAAATACCACATCAAACTTAGGTAATCATTAAAGAACGTGTAAAGTTCTATCCTTGTTACTGAACATTGTCTTCATCACGAGAAGGGACCAAAGATNTTTATCGTATCGTTAAATACGTTGTTACATCGAAAGTGAAACTTTATAAAATGACAGGTTCGATATGGTGGCGACATTACCTTGCTTCTTCCTCTCATCTTATCATTCCTTATTATTAAATTCTTTATCCTAAATTTTTTATTATTTCTACTATATATCATATTTTTTCTTAGTGATGTTGCAAGTTTACTTCATATTATTGGTGCATGACAGCATGAAATAGCGGCAAACGATACAATCTATCAAAACGTTGTATTCATCAAAAAATACAGTGCAAATGCAGTATACTACAATATGATACATTATCAAACAATATGTAACAACAATCCAAACAAGCTTTTATTTATTAATTAATAAATAAATAAATAACGACCATAAATCGTGCGGGTTTGATTAGGGTTCATTGTTTAGCAGCCTATGTGACGGGCAAAGGAGAGTAGAAGCTAAGGCTTTGGTCAAATTATGTTTTATCTTAAGAAATTATTAAAATATGAATTATTAATTTAGAATCTAGTAACTCAACATATTTAGAATATCGGATCCATAAGCTTCAAATCCTAGCTTCGCCGGCATGAATCCTCAATCTTAACCCAATCAAACTTGATTTACCTCACATCCACATTTAACACCCTAGTTGTGAAACATATTAAGGTGTTCATTGCTAAAAATGTTAAATATTAAGTTTTTTGACCTAAAAAAACTTTAAAACGAAATTATAAGATTATTTTTACAAAAACAAAAGTTTTTAAGTGGTAGTTAA
>NW_017675031.1:63830-77814 GCF_001879085.1 Nicotiana attenuata
AATTTCCTAGATTACATCGGCAACTCCTAAGTCTTTCATTATCAAACTTACTAGCAAGCATATGCTTAGTAGCTTGAATGTCGGCAATGTCTTTGCTCATTATTAGCATATCATCAGCATATAAGCAAACAATGACTATATGATTTGGAACGTTCTTAATGTAAACACATTTATCACATTCATTAATCTTAAAGCCATTTGACAACATTGTTTGGTCAAATTTCGCATGTCATTGCTTGGGTGCTTGTTTTAGTCCATAAAGAGACTTAACAAGTCGACACACCTTCTTTTCTTTTTCCGGAGCCACAAACCCTTCAGGTTGGTCCATGTAAATTTCTTCCTCTAAATCACCATTTAAGAAGGCTGTTTTTACATCCATTTGATGGATTTGAAGATCATACAAGGCAGCTAACGCTATTAGCATCTGAACGGATGTAATTCTTATTACCGGCGAGTATGTGTCAAAATAGTCAAGACGTTATCGCTGTCTAAATCCTTTGACAACAAGTCTTGCTTTGTATTTGTTAATAGTACCATCAACTTTCATTTTCTTCTTGAAAATCCATTTAGAACCCAGTTAATTTTGATAACATTTCCTTAACTTTGATAGCTAATGCTTCTTTGGTCTTAAATGATTTTAAAGTTGATAGCCTTAAATGAATTTGACGTTTTGACATTTGACTCCTTAATGGAGTTTAACGTTTTTCATTACCTATGAGATGTCCATCTCATTTTTGGACTATATATAAATACTATCTATATATAAGTATAGGTTGGTGTTTTGTTTTGGAGGATGTGAAAAAGTAAAAACTTTTCTTCTCATTCCTTTGTGCTGGGCTTTCTTCTCATAAATCTTTGTTGTTTATGCTCCTAGTTATACTAGAAGAGCTTGTTGAATCCTGGGGGATACGCCTAATTTTATTCATCACGGCGTGGGCGAAATATCCTTAAGGACAATGTCCTTGACATGCCTCAAGCTAATTCTTTTATTCTCCGTAATCATCCAAGACTCAAAATTCAGGAATTTAATTACTATTGTATTGGTAAAAAGTGGACTTATTATATCAACAAATCAAATCTTAACACGTTTTGAATGTTATCAGATTATATTTGAGTCAGGAAATCATTTGATATCGAGATCATTCGTACCGGAATTACTCATAAGTCAACACGACAAGATGTGAAAAAAATTCATCAGTACGGAAGTACGGATAAAAGAGGAATCAATCAATCCAAGTAAGGCGGGATTTGACATTATTCACTGAGCAGTTCAGATCCTCAACGTAACGTGAAAAAAACGCAGTTAATGAAGATAACCAGTAAGAGAGATATTAGGATAAAAGAGGAATCAATCAATTCAAGTAAGGCCTAAAAATACAAATTTAATTGATTTGTATGAAGCAAATTTAAAGGATGGTCTATAAATAGCTTAAATATTGCAGGGACAAAGCTAGCATGGGAAGAACAGATTCGACAGAACTCAATAACTTTGATCCATATCATATATTATTAGTTGAGAAATTCACTTACATATAATAAATTTCTGGACTCCTGAATCTGAATCTGCTTAAACATACTTTTCTATTTCAATACGCATTAGTAAATAAGATTACATTTGTCCTTCTCTTTGAACTTCTTCTTCTTCGTAGGGTTCATAGTAGTCTATGTATCATTGATTAACAAGATCTTCCACATAGATAACAAACAACGGCTACGATCAATATCAATATGACCAAAGGCAATGAAATGACAATTACATCCATCTTCTTCTATTACTGCAATTTTTGCTCTCTCCTCCTGCATATACGAAAATAAATTTTTCAAAAAACAATATCAATTATTTATTCTTTATTGAATAAGATAGGATCCTTCTGTACAATCAAAGGGGACAATAAAATGGAAAAATGTATTAGAAATAAGGAAGAAATTTTTGGAAAATGCAAAACAAATCCTCTTGAATGTAGTTGTTAAATTTTAGCCCATAAAAATACTATAATCTATTGAGTATGTATCTAATTTTTTTTAATACTAGGTGCATGTTCATTGGCAAATTAATTTGCGAAATTCCAAATTAACCCATTCAAAAGCTTAGACCAATTTGGGCTCATATTCACCATAAAAAGCTTATCATAAAATTAAAAAGTAAGATTTTTTGGTTTGATTTGTTTGATATAGTCGTAATAGAGATACTCATTCCAGCTTATTTTAGATGATGGAGTTTGATTGCGCTCAAAGCTTAAAGAAAGAAAAAAAAAAATTAAAATGTGTGGTCTAAAACAGGTCATAAACATTCATGCAGCTATAATAATCTGTAAAATAAAAAGTTTAAAATTAAATTATTTTTAAGCATAAAAAGATACAATTCATTGTCGGACATACTAAAAAGGAAAGTACATCACATAGTACTGTACGCACTTTTTTGAAAAGATCAGACTCAGAATTATTGAAAGAATTCTCAACATCAGAAGAACAAGTTCTTTCTTTAACCTTCCCACGAAATTTTTCTAGATTATGGGGAGTATATAAAAGTCGAATTTAATATTTGAATATTTTTTGTATCAGTAATCTAATGAATTATATAAATTGAGACAGAGAAAGTAAAAGAAGAAAAGGATATTTTCACATACCTTGTCGAGCAAAACTATTTAGATTGGATTTCCCCTATAATTCTGATGAAACAAAACAAAAACTCATATATACAGAGAGGGTAGAGAGAGTTTTGAGAAGCTTAAAAGAGGGTAAAGTCTGCTTCTCTTTTTTATGGGCTTCTTTTTGAAGTGGAGAATGATTAAGCAAACAGAAAAAAGAGGAGATATAAAAAATAAAAAAGGTCACATGCATGTGATACACTTTTGTTAAATATATTTAATAAAAATGTACAATTTAATGGTAACATTCTCAATTTAAAATGAAGAATATATTCTAAACTCTCACCATCTCTCGTTTAAAAAGATACTTTTGATAATTTGCATATTACTACATCTCGCCAGTCCTTTTTTAATTTCTAAATTTTTTCATTTCATTGAAACCCTTTACTCCAAAAAGAAAAAAGAAAAAAGAAAAAAGAAAACCCAAAGCACACTTATTTACTAAAGCGATAAAGATAAGAATACCTTGTCATGTTGCATGACGTCAGGACACGAGTGCGATTCCCTTTTGACTTGAGAGTGATAACACTAATGTCCAAATCTACTAGCCTGCACTCCAATATCATATATTGCTAATTTGACCTACCAAAACTGAAAGAAATTAGATTTGGGCCACCCATATGGGCCAATCCAGTCCATGTTTAATAAGTAAATATATTTATATATATATATATATATATAATATCTAATTAAAAACAAAAGAAGAGACACAACGGTAAGGACTCCCTAAACCGTTGTGTCGTATCTGTTCAATAAAAGGAGGAGTATGCGTGAAAATTCAGATATTGAATTCTCTCCTCCTTCAACAGAAAAAAATCTCTTTCTTGTCTCACAAAATTCTAAAGAGTTCCAATGAAGATCTTGTGAAGATTTCTTCTGCGAAACACTTGGAACGAATCTCTGTAACAAGGTACGATCATAGACTGTGAACTTTATAGTTTAATTCGTGTGTTAACATGTGATTGAACTATGTGACTAGTGAAACAAATACACTGATCCTGCAAACTATGTGTTTGATTTAATTCTTAATTGGCATCAGAGCCAGGTTACTTGTTTTCTAGTCAGTTTCAAAATTGTATGTTCTGTATTTTTTTTACAATGTGAAAATTGGTTAGCATTGGAAGCGACAGTCTGTCCTCATTGTTTTTCTTGTCATTGTTTGATTCTATTTTAGGAATACCTATTTGTTTAACCAAAAATGGAATTTTGACTAAAGCTATATTTTAGAAGAACACGGGTTACTGATAATCGCAATAATATATAAAAGAGAATAATTTGAATAGCCAGAATATAATTGAATAAAGCAGGTAAACCAAAGTATATTCAGATGATTTTTCGTGTCCCTACAATTTGTTCAGTCTTCTCCTTTTATAGCTATCTTAGATGTAGGTGCCTTGCTTTGGTCATAATAAGGTTATTATGGGCAATAAATGACATTGAATGCTATGTTACATAATCATTACATTTAAGACAGATTCTCTAACGTTTTCAGCATTTAATGCTTATCAAATATTGTATTTGGACCCTCGTATGCTGTCAGATTCATTCCTTCTGATTCTCGGATATAAATGACTTAAATAGGTACGGGCGCCGTGTTACTTGTCTGATGTCCCGTGCCTCTTCCTCTTTCCTTGCTCGTATCTGCTGTAACTCCTGACTCGTGGTTAACTGCAATTCTTTGACCATTTGACTAATCCACATGTCTTGACACGTCACCTTTATATATAAATGTAATTTTTCCCAATACAGATAGTCCCCCCACTTTCCATTTATTCATCAGTTGAATATTTGGGAAGTGGATTTCATTAAAAGAGAATTTTTGTCACCATTAATGCTCTGAAAAAATTGACGCTTCAATTGTCACTTCCATTTAATGCGTTTTTACACGTGTCATCCTCTTATTAGCTCTACAGTTTTGCAGCACTTTCTTAGGCTTTCTTTTCGGCTTTCCTGTTCACGAAGTGTCAGTTATCATTATTATGGTCCTTCCATCATTGTATTTTTTCTTTTTGCCGGTTGTCCATCAGTATAAATATAATTTCTTTTCTTGTCTTTTACCACATAAAGCGTATTGAACACTTCAATTCTTCAAATCTCTATTCACTTCGTCTTCACTTCAATCTTCTTCGCCATGACTTCATCAAACCCTAACCCTAGGAGAACTCCTATTTTAGATAACTTCCCCAATGCCCCCATCAGGCATAGAAGAGGTGGTAGACTTCATAGCTTAGGGTCTGCTCGCGGTGGTAGCACATCCATGCCTTCTCCTAGTTCTGGTCCCTCTTCTAGAACTAGAGGTTCTCTTTCTCAAAGGTCTTCTTCTAGGAATCCCTTTCTCAAAGGTCTTCTTCTAGGAACAAAGAACCCTCTGAGCCTTTACGTGAGCCTTTAGTTGAAGAGATAGTCCCAACAGAACTATCTTTTCATCATGATAGGGAATCTCTTAGGAACCAAGTTGCCACTTTAGATTGTGCCGATGCTTTCCCTACTCAAATTACAGAAATTCTAGCTCCTATAGTTCGCAAGGACTGTTACTGGAGTGATGATTTGCCCATTATCATTCCTAATCCAAATCAGAGGATCACTTCGTACATGATTGGATTCTCTTTTGTTTATACATACCCTTTTACTCTAGGGTTCAAACCAGCCATTGACCCGGTCATTCTAGATTTTTGCCATTTTTTCTACGTTTGTTTGGGTCAAATCGGTCCAATTGTATGGAGGCTGTCGCCTGTTTGAGGCACCTCGCCAACTTGGCAGATGTTGGTTTTACTTTCCCCCACCTAATTCACCTCTACTCCCCTAGGCTTTTCCGTAATGGCATTTTTACCCTAGCAGCCAGGAGCAAGAGGGTTTTAGTGAGCCCCGAAGATGATAAAGACCGTGGCTGGTATTCTCGGTTTGTTGCTGCCCCCACTGCTGGTTTAGTGGGTGAAGATAACGTTCCCTTCCCTGAGAAGTGGAACTTTGCACGTAAGTGTTATATCTTTCTCGTGCCTTTTTCTCTCAAGCTTATTAATTTCTCTAATGTTGCTTCTTTTCTTTTCTCAGCAACCATGGGTGTTGTGGAGAATGTGCCAAACTTTCGTGGTTGGGTAGAAAAATTATTGAGGGCCGCTCCAATGGAGGGTAGGTCATGGAAAAACCTTTCCACCCGTTACGTTGGAAAGTAAAGACTCATGGTAAGAGTTTTTATTTTATCTTTCACGTATGTAAATATTTTCTTTTATTGCTCTAACTTTTATCCTTCTTTTTATCAGGATTTGCTATTCGAGGGGTTACTGCTGAGGCAGTTGCAGCCTCTCGTGACTCTTTGGGTACTCGTACCTCTTCAGCCCGAGAAAGAATCTTGGGTTCTTCTTCTGCAAAAAGAAAAGCTACTGAAGAAGAAGACTCAGAAGAAGAGGATGAAGGAGGCTCCCTGGTGACGAGACCACGAGCTAGAAGACGTGTTGTACCTGACGACGAAGCTGAAATCTCATCTCGTCTTCCTCTTTCCGAGCCTGTTGATACCCTTGTTATTATTCCTAATGATGACGTCACTCCACATGATACTCGTGAGTCCATTGATCAACTTTTTATCAGTGGTTTTGATAGTGGAAACTTAGGGCCTGTTTTAGATGAACTTCCCTTATCTTCCTTTTCTACTCCCGCGCCTGTGATTCTTTCCTTACCTGCCTCAACTGTTTCTGTTCCTCCCTCTACTATTTTTACTCCTTCCACCGCTCTTCCTTTGACAATTCCCCCACATATCGTTCACTATACGGAGGTGGGTTCTTCAAGTAGAAGTACTGCTATGAGGAGCGTAACTGTTGAAATTCCTGCTGATAGCACCCTCTTAAGGAAGTCAGGTCAAGCTGACGTTTGGCTCGAGCCTTTAATTGTCCCAATCGAGAAAGCAAAACTGGAGAGCCATAGCAGCCTGACTTTAATGAATGAAGATCAGGTGTTTCCCCTGTGCTCGTTTTCGTTGTTGTGCGATACGCCCATAAAACACCAGGTAGCACCTCTGGCCAATTTCCTTTTGATTCTTCCAAACGCTTCTTTAAATTATTGACAATAACCTTGTTTGTTGACTCTGCTTGCCCATTACCTACCAGATGATAAGGTGTGGACGTAATCCTTTTAATTTGCCAACTTTGAAAAAATTCTGTGATTTGAGCTCCTATAAACTGAGGACCATTATCACATACGATCTCCTTTGGTACACCAAATCGACATATGATGTTTCGCCAAATAAAATCTTTGACTTCCTTTTCTCGTACCTGTTTGAAGGCTCCTGCCTCTACCCATTTAGTAAAATAATCAGTAAGTATGAGTAGAAATTTTACCTGTCCTTTTGCTTGTGGTAATGGACCCACGATATCCATTCCCCATTTCATGAATGGCCATGGTGCGATGACCAGATGTAATAATTCCGCGGGTCTATGCATGTTGTTACCGTACCTTTGACATTTATCACATTTGGCCATGAAACTTTCCGCTTCTTCTTCCATTTTTGGCTAGTAGTAACCTGCCCTGATTAAGGTTCTTACCAATGATCTTCCTCCGGCGTGATTTCCTCAATGCCCCTCGTGTATTTCCCTCATTACGTACTCTGTTTGAGAAGGTCCAAGACATCTAGCTAAGGGGCCACCGAACATTTTACGATATAGGTTGCCTTGATTTAAACAGTAGCGAGCAGCCTTTTTTCGAAGTGCATGGGCTTTTTTCTTGTCATCAGGGACGGTTCCATACTACAAAAAAAGCAACGATCTCGTTCCTCTAATCCCACGTTAAATTATTAAAATTTACCTCATTTTTATCAGGGTCGAGAGCTGAATGAAATAAATGAATAACCGAAGCATTTGCATCGCTTGCCACGTCAGCCGCAGATGCGAGATTAGCTAAAGCGTCTGCTTCAAGATTTTCATCCCTTGGTATTTGTTTAACTTTCCAAGTTTGAAATTGCTTTATTAACTCCCGTACCTTTTCTAAATATTGTTGCATCCTTGCTTCCCTGGCTGTATAAGTCCCCAGCATTTGATTAACCACGAGTTGTGAATCGCTTTTGATTATAATCTGATTTATGCCAAGTTCTCGAGCCAATTCTAAACCTGCAATCACAGCCTCATACTCTTCCTCATTGTTAGTTATTGAATGACATTTGATAGCTTGTCGAATGGTTTCACCCGTAGGTGGTACCAAAACAATCCCTAAACCTGCTCCTTTTATATTAGATGAACCATCAGCGAATAAAGTCCAAGTTCCTGGATTAGCTCCATTGAGCACCTGTAATTCTTTTTGTGCTTCTAATTGCATGTCGTGGCTAAAATCAGCCACGAAATCAGCTAACACTTGTGATTTTATAGCAGTTCTAGGTTGGTACGTGATTTCGTATTCACTTAACTCTATTGCCCACTTAGCCAACCTACCTGATAATTCATGCTTATGCAATATATTACGTAAAGGATCCTGGTTACTACAACAATAGGATGACATTGAAAGTAAGGCCTTAATTTCCTAGATGCCATGATTAATGCGAGTGCAAGCTTTTCCAATTGAGGATACCGTGTTTCCGCATCTAACAAAGATTTACTAACATAATAGATAGGGGATAGTTTACCTTGTTCTTCTCGAACCAAAACCGCACTTACCGCTAGTTCTGAAACAGCAAGGTAAATGAGCAATCTTTCCCCAGCCTTTGGTTTTGCTAGCAAAGGTGGATTTGATAAGTATGCTTTCAAATCCTTGAATGTCTGTTGACATTCCTCATTCCATTCGAAATGATCCTGCTTTTTAAGGGCTGAGAAGAATTTAAAACATTTCTCTGACGATTTAGAAATGAATCTTCCCAAGGCTGCAATCCTCCCTGTTAATCTTTGAACTTCTTTCTTGCTCGAAAGTATATCAGGGATTTCCTCAATGGCCTTAATCTGTGCAGGATTCACCTCAATACCACGGTTAGAAACAAGAAAACCCAAGAATTTACCTGACGCAACACCAAATGCACATTTTTCGGGGTTTAACTTCATATTAAATTTTCACAAAATCTTAAACGTTTCAGACAGATGCGATATATGATCTTTTGAATACTGAGTTTTAACAAGCATGTCATCTATGTATACCTCCATAGTCTTACCTAAATGCTCTTGAAACATTTTGGTAACTAACCTCTGATACGTCGCGCCTGCATTCTTTAGACCAAAGGGCATTACTTTATAACAGTAAGTCCCCCTGTCTGTTATGAAGGAAGTTTTTTCTTCATCTCCTGGATCCATTTTAATCTGATTATACCCTGAATATGCATCTAAAAAACTTAATAGTTCATGACCTGCAGTTGCATCAATCAATTGATCTATGTGTGGCAGTGGAAAAGAATCTTTAGGGCAGGCTTTATTAAGATCTGTGTAATCTACGCAAACCCGCCACTTACCGTTATTCTTTGGAACTACAACAGTGTTGGATAACTAGTTAGGATACTTTACCTCACGAATAGAGCCAATTTTTAGCAATTTTTGAACTTCTTCTTGAATCACCTGATTCTTGAAAGTTTCTTGCTTTCTTTTCTTTTGCTTGACTGGAGGAAATGAGGGATCTTCATTTAGTTTATGAGTCATCACCTCCGGTGTCATGTCAGTATGGAACCAAGCAAAATAGTCTGCATTAGCTTTTAAAAATTCAATTAACTTACGCTTCACCTCCGGGCTAAGATTGGCTCCTATATACACTTTTCTCTCCGGCCAGTGTATAAACAAAACCACAGCCTCCAGCTCTTCTATTGTCGTTTTGATGTTTTCATTTTCCTCTGTTCTTGAATGGAATCGGGCCTTGAATTTACATCTGTTTGTTCTTGTTCAGTTGAGGTTGACGCTATGTTATCCTCAACTGACTTCTGTAATTGCTATTTTTTTTACCCTTCGTACTTGAATCTGCCACGGAGTTGATGTTCCTAGATGTCTGTTGATCTCCACTGATTTGACATATTCCCCATGGCGCTGAATATTTAATGACTTGATGCAAGGTTGAAGGAACGGCGTCCATTTCGTGGATCCATGGTCTCCCAAGAATGATATTGTAAGCCATCTCCATGTCTACTACCTGGAACTTTGTATCTTTGACGACTCCTTCAGCAAATGTGGTGAGCGTTACCTCTCCTTTCGTAACGACGCTGGAATTATCAAACCCGGATAGAGTATGTGCCTTTGGTATTACTTTTTCTTCAGCTTGCATCTCACGTAATACTCTTAATAGAATAATGCTTACGGAACTATCTAGATCAATCAAAACTCGTTTTATATTAGTATCGTATACAATTAAAGATATTACCAGTACATCGTTATGAGGAGTTAATACGCCATCTGCATCTGCATCACTGAATGTAATGTTGTCTTCTTCTAAAACTTGCCGCACCCGTTTTCCTTGGGTAATTGTTACTTCTGAAATTTTGTTAGTAGCAGTATATGATATACCATTGATGTCTTCACCCCCACTTATAACGTTGATAGTTCTTTTGGGAGAAGCTGGTTTTGGAGGCTCCTGCCTGTTCTTCATGTATGCTTGTTTACCTTTCTCACTAAATAACTCAGTGAGATATCCTTGTTTTAACAAATGATCAACTTCACCCTGCAAAAACCTGCAATCTGCTATTTTATGCCCATGATCATTATGAAATTCGCACCAATGATCAGGGTTTCGTCTGTTTGGATTTGATCTCATTTCCTTGGGCCACCGTACCTTATCTCCCATGCTTCTTAAAATAGCCACGAGTTCAGAAGTGCTCGCGTTGAAATTATAATCGCCAAACCTTGCCTTTAGACCTTCATCATTGTCTCGTGGCTCACGTGCGCTTCGGTCACTCCCAAATCTTGATAATGAGCCTGACTCTCTATTCCTTGATTTGTGATCGTACCTCTGATTATCCTGTTTTGACCGTGAGTCTCTTCCCGCAGGTCCCATGTATGGCTCGTACCTGTTTTTACCGGACCTTTTTTCGTTTTCAGCCCGTCTTGAGCTTACCTTTTCTTCTTTTTGATGTCGTGAAATAATATCTTCTTCAATCCTCAATTTTGTGCTATAACGATTGTAAACATCATTCCATGTTGTAGCTGGGAATTCTCGAAGGCTTTCCTTGAGTCGCCTCGTAGCTTCTGAGCTTTTTTCATTCAAATTGCTCGTGAATGCTATAGCTGCCCAGTTATCCGGTACACGTGGCAATGTCATTCTTTCACGCTGAAATCTGTCCACAAATTCCCTAAGCAATTTTGAGTCCCCTTGTTTGATCTTGAAAATATCTTCCATTCTTTTTTCGACTTTTTGGGCTCCCGAGTGTACTTTGATGAAAGAATCTGCAAGCTCAGCAAAAGAATTTATAGAATTTTCGGGTAAAAGATAATACCATGTTAGTGCACCTTTAGTGAGTGTTTCACCAAATTTTTTGACTAATACAGATTCAATCTCCTGCTTAGTCAAATCATTGCCTTTTACACCTGTTGTGAACGCAGTCACGTGGTCTCGCGGGTCTGTTGTTCCATCGTATTTTGGCATCTCAGGCATTTTGAATTTCTTTGGGATTGGAAGGGGGGCAGCACTTGGCTTCCAAGGTTGTTGTGAATATTTATCCATATCTACCCCTTTGATCACTGGTGGCACCCCGGGTATTTGGTCTATGCAGTCATTTTGCTCCTTGAGCTGTTTCTGCAATGTTAGTACTAAATTCTATAAATTAGAATTAACTAAATTACCTGGTTCTCCCTCCTGTGATTCGTTGGGGGTTCCACCACTACCTGAATTAACGAGTCCGGAACAAGGGTTCTCTAGAGTGTTGTTATTTGGTGTGGGTGTAGGTGGTGCAGCAGGTAATTGGCTAACAAAAGCCTGAAGAGCTTTATTGACTTGAGAAGCAATAAGTTTTTGTAAAGCCTCATCCATAGTTTCTACATCTCGAATTGAGCTTGTCCATCTGTATGAGACCCATCAGGAGTGCCTTCACGAGACCGCCGTGGAGAGCCTTGTGGAGAAGTAATCAGTACGTTGTTGTTCTGTGGATTTCCCTCAAGTTGCTGGGTTGTTTGATTTTCTTGGTTTCCCTGAATGTTGTCAATATTGTTCGACATGGTTGACGCAACAAGGGAAGTTAGGCTAAAATAAAATGGATTATCAGATTTCCGGTAACGGAACCAATTTGTTTAACCAAAAAATAGAATTTTGACTAAAGCTATATTTTAGAAGAACACGGGTTACTGATAATCGCAATAATATATAAAAGAGAATAATTTGAATAGCCAGAATATAATTGAATAAAGCAGGTAAACCAAAGTATATTCAGATGATTTTTCGTGTCCCTACAATTTGTTCAGTCTTCTCCTTTTATAGCTATCTTAGATGTAATTGCCTTGCTTTGGTCATAATAAGGTTATTATGGGCAATAAATGACATTGAATGCTACGTTACATAATCATTACATTTAAGACAGATTCTCTAACGTTTTCAGCATTTAATGCTTATCAAATATTATATTTGGACCCTCGTATGCTGTCAGATTCATTCCTTCTGATTCTCGGATATAAATGACTTAAATAGGTACGGGCGCCGTGTTACTTGTCTGATGTCCCGTGCCTCTTCCTCTTTCCTTGCTCGTATCTGTTGTAACTCCTGACTCGTGGTTAATTACGATTCTTTGACCATTTGACTAATTCACGTGTCTTGACACGTCACCTTTATATATAAATGTAATTTTCCCCAATACACTATTGTTGAAGAAACGCACTGTAAATAGTTTTTTCAAAACTCGTTGATGCGTCACTACGATGAAATTTGTTTTCATCTTAATTGAAGTGAAACCCATAAAAAAAATTTATAATTGGTTTCTGTTTGGTAACCCTAATAATGAAGGAAGTAATTCCTTACTTTAATGAATCAATCTATTGCAAGTATTATTTTTTGGTTTTGTTTGGGACTATGTTGTCGCCGAAATTATTCTGTTATTTTAGAACTTTCTGTTTTTTTGGTTTTCTTTTTTTTTTTGAAGATAGATTTACACTACAATGTAAATTGGTTATAAAGTTAAGTGTTGCTGAGATTCTTTTCTCTGTAACAAGTAAAAAACACATAAGTATAGTATGACATTAGTTTATCATAAATGGATTGAAGATTTGCCATCTGTTGGCAATACGTAACCAGTTTCCTTGGTTATCAATCAATTCAAATTTCACACTGTGAAGAATTTTATTTTTAGTAAACAGTTCAGTACTAAAGACGTTGTTTTTGTTTTTTCTGTAATAAGTTGCTTGCTCTTTTGGATATGGCAGACTATGTGTCTATTCATTAACATTGGTTTAAAATTTATTATAACAGTAACTTAAACGAATACATGTATTAATAAACTATCGTCAGTCACCATTTTAATGTATGCATTTGTGCATATATATAATATATAAAGACATATACATGTGTGTATATGTATATTTATGGTGATTATAATATTTTCTGTACGTGTAACAGAAAAATTATGGTGATGATAAGGACACCCAAACGAGTTTTCACAAAGGACCAAAGAAGAAGGGTGAAGGCTATGATTGATAATTTGATCAATCTGCCGATGGAATCTAATGAACAAGATGATGATCTTTCAAGTTTTGTGAAATATTACTAGAATTAATAAGTTAATTCAAGAAGTTGTTTGGACTGGTGGTCTATTAAGTGATGAAGAGAAGTATAGGGCTTTATGGTCTGCATTACCATTTAAGTATAACTTCCATAAAGAATTGCTTGATAAATTATGGCAAGAAGTTGACCACAAGTTAAAATGATCTTATAGGAAGACGGTTCAAGATTTTGTATATAAATACATAGATTTGAAGGTTCAGAAGACTATGTGTCGTTCCCTTGGACTGCCTATGAGAAATAATAATAGAATAAATTTGGTCAAACCAATAGTTCCAAGAGCGAAAATATTACTGCCTGATGACTTGCATAAAATTTTATTTCATCCATTCATGTTCATAAGCGTCAATTAATGTGATAATATGTATCTAATTTGTATAATAGTTGTCTATATCTGACTAACTTGTATGTATACTTGTATAAATTAACAATTCAATATTTCATGTTATTGAATAATTCTATATTTGTCTTGAATTTATGTGATTTAAGATAAGCTTGCTTATATGATTTACTATGTTATGTTTACAACATATGAGAATTCAGATGATGATTGGGAACTTAGTGAACTTTCGAATTTGAATCTAATGTGAAGTAAGTATTAACATGATTAATAATTATGTATATGGATAAAGATTTTTTTTTATAAAAGTACATAATTGTCTCACAATAGTTTATGCTTGCTTAAATCAGTA
>NW_017675032.1:0-3164 GCF_001879085.1 Nicotiana attenuata
CGGCAAAATTTCCGCTTCTGCGGATATCACTAACGGCCCCCAAGAACCGCTTCTGCGACTCAAATTCCGCATTAGCGGTACCGCTTCTGCGGTCAACCTCCCGCTTCTGCGGAGGTCCACTTAAAGTCCAAATCTCGCTTCTGCGGCCTCCCTTTCGCACATGCGCCCTCGCTTCTGCGCTCCAAATTCCGCAGAAGCGGAAATACCAGAAGCAGCACATTTTCCCTTTTCACAAATTCAAAACTTCCCGTTAGCCATCCGAAATCACCCCGAGGCCCCCCGGGACCTCATCCAAAAGCACCAACACCTCCCATAACATCATCCGAACTTGTTCCAATTATTAAAATACCTTAAATAACACTAAAACCATCATTTCTCGTCGAATTCAAGCCTAAGTTCTTTAAAAACTTCCGAAATACGCATTCGATCAAAAACCTAACCAAATCATCTCCGAATGACCTGAAATTTTGCACACACATCCCAAATCACATAACGAAGCTACAGCAACTCTCGGAATTTCATTCCGACCCTCGGATCAAAATCCCACCTATCAACCGGAATTCACCAAAATACTAACTCCGCCAATTCAAGCCTAATTCTACGCCGGACCTCCAAAATTACTTCCGATCACACTCCTAAGTCACAAATCATCCCCCGAAGCTAACTGAATCATCGAATTCATATCCGAGCCCTCTAACACAGAACTCAACGTCCGGTTGACTTTTCCAAAACAAACCTTCCTTGAAGAGACTAAGTGTCTCATTTCCTTCTAGAACCAATCCAAATCAACTCGTTCACACCCAACACTGATAATGAAGCATAAAGAAATAGAAGATGGGGGAAACGGGGCGGTAACTCACGTGACGACGGGTCGGGTTGTCACATCCTCCCCAACTTAAATAAACGCTCGTCCTCGAGCGTACCCAGAGTTGTCCTAGAAGCCAACCAATAGCTGAATGACCTTACCAAGCATATACCCGGGGGTGATCCCACGTCACCCTATCTCGCATAGGTCCGATAACACAACATAGCTGAAATTTCACAATCCATCTAGTCCATAAATTATAGAACCACATTGCACTTTTCGAAATCATACGCAAGATCAGAACCTCACATCTATACTCAGAATAAGCCCGAACCAGCTGTAAAACCCATACCTGCAACCTCAGGTGCAATCATATGATATACTACATAACCCAAACACTCGAAACGATAACTTCTATTCATAGCAGTTGCCCACAACACCCGAATACCGGTAGAAAACCTCTTATCAACTAAGGTCTTATTCCACACTTCTTTATATTGCTAATAATAAATGAAACATCCAATAAACTGTAACCATCTCTCAGGTCAACCATTCATGAAGCCACTTTCCTTTTGACTAATACCACAACAGATTCCGCGCCGAACCTCGATATTATCCTTCCAACAAGCTGAAATCAAATCCGTTCGTATTCATTAGTGACTCCAACGATCACCTCAAATCCAACACACCACTCTGGTGATATGACACCTCAATACAGGCCTAAGCCACAACTTGCATAATACGCACCAATAAGAAATGGTCTGAACATACTCAAATCATGAAAAATGACTCAAACGAAAGAGCTGTACCTCAAGCTCATCAGTACCATCACAACACAAGGCTGAGGCCCCGTCTCACATCATAGAAATAGAACACCTGAATCTACCCCGAAAGGTCATATCTCCACGTGGCCTCGCTACAATGCGCGATCCTATCCAAACACTGTTACATATGAAACACCTCAAGTCACTATGCTCAAAATCGACAGCCACGCACAATTTGATGTCTGGAACCAAAGCAATTCATTACACCCACGGTGAAGCAAATAACATACGCCACGCAACCCGATAGGTCATAACCAAAACTCCATTTACCGAGCAACACCCAATTACTCTTCCCGCTCGACTTTCACTATGAGTCCCTCATAGAACCGCGCCGCATGTGCCCATAACCAACAAATCATAACGTCTCACAACACCGAAAAGCAACTCATAGCTCTCCTCAGATTACTAACAAGCTCAATAATGATCGAATCAACCTATCCCTCAACAATACAATTCGGGGCCAACCAAGCCAACTCAAGCTAAACACGTATCCACATCGGCCTACCAACGAACTCATTACCAAGAAAGCCTGAAGCTGCTCCTTCCACTACTATAACTCTTGCCGGAGCCGTTCGATACAGTGCCCGGCACCAAATCAATATCGAAATCCACAACCTCGCCCGGCGATCCAAAAAGTCTCTTAACACCGGAACGAAACCAATGGTAGGAACCTCTGCACTGACATCCATCACGAAGGCCCAATTAAGAAAAACAATCCTTCCCAGCCGTCCGTTGGGTCTTTGAAATATAAACCACTCCGCAAGAACATAATCCAATGCACCTCGCCACTCAACTCGTGGCATTTCCGGCATAGCCCGTAGCGCAATAGTTCAACATTATAACACTAAGACAACCAGTTTGAATTTCAACATCACATCCAAAATCTAACATACCAGCAAATAAAGATTCACTCGAGCCTTCAAATCCCGATTGCCGCTAAACGGTGCCGAATACACACGATCCACAACCAAGACATAGCCTGTACATAACAACTCCCAGTCTCCAACTCCATAGAGCACACAAATCATCATACCTGATCCCAATTTTGCCATCCGAACGCATGCCACACCTTAAATACCCCATCACTCCATGATAGATACTTTAAAATTTCATGTGCCACCAAGCAAACCCGAATACCACCAGTTGATCCAACAAGAAAATGCCGCAATACTACTGAAGTATCATCAGTTTAATCACATTACCCTTTTTCTGAGACATATACTCTCGTCAAATCGCCTCCAATTAGCAGCACCATTTCCTTGATTATCTGAGGCTACCCGTTGCCTAAGAGTTTTATGAACTTCTTTTCGGAACTGAACTGAAACCTCGTACACGCAAAACTCGATCCTCCACAACATACTGCATATACCATACCATCCAAGGATAGCAGGAAAACTTTATCTCCCTTCCGAGCCACAGACATCTACGCACTCAACTAGTCAAGAACTTCCATTGATCCCATCTAGAAGAAAAATCATTACACATTCCATGTCTCTCATGTTCGTAGAAAATGCACTTGTTCAACCACGGTAGAA
>NW_017675032.1:5149-15049 GCF_001879085.1 Nicotiana attenuata
GTACCGATCCGCGAGACTCTACTAAACCTGCTCATGACTCGTGAGACCTAGTAACCTAGGCTCTGACACCAACTTGTCACGACCCAAACCCGGACCCGGTCGTGATGGCGCCTCTCGTGGGGACAAGGCCAGCCAACTAAACCCAATTCATCCTTTTAAAACAGTTTAAACAGTTCATAAGCAATTTAAATATGACTTAATACTCTTATTAGCGAAAATACAGCCCAACACAATCCTAATCGGGGTGTCACAAGTCACGAGCATCTATTAGAGTACAAATACAACTACAGGGCCTGAAATATACAAAATATGACTGATAAACAAAAAGGAAGAAATGCAGTGCTGCGAACGCTGGCAGTCACCTCGCTAAACTCTGATAACTTAGCCTCCGATCAGCTCAAAACCCGCTATCGGTTGAAAAAATACCTGCATCTGCACACAAGGTGCAGGGAGTAAAGTGAGTACTCCAACTCAGTGAGTAATAACGGTAAATAACAACTGAGCAGTAAGAAATCACGTAAAGCAACCCATCATGCTATATAGGGACAGTGAAAAACCCTTTGAGAGAAAGCAGTGAAGCTATAAAACCTTTAGAAATATCTTAGCTCAGTTTAAAACCTCTTTTGAAGATGACTTTTTCTACAATTATACAATTGAATACAAAACAAATAGTGCAGATAAGCACAGAAGTCCGCCTCTCGGGCACCACACTCGGTTATCAGTTAATACCAGAGCAACAGGTAAATATTGCAAGAAGTATCACAAAGAGCATATAATGGCAGACAATGAAATAAGGTAAACACATCAAACAGTACCGGTACCGCTGCGGCATGCAGCCCGCTCCACATATCGCTGGGCGTGCAGCCCGATCCATTTATCGTCGACGGCGCTCACTGGGGTTGTGCAGACTCCGGGAGGGGCCCCTTAAGACCCAAGCGCAATATCAAGCCATCTCGTGGAATCAAACTAGGCCCTCGGCCTCATATCAATATCAGTATAACACTGCTGCGGCGTGCAGCCCGATCCAAAAGTATCCTCACAACACAGGCCCCCGGCCTTACTCAGTCAAAAATCACATAGCCTCTCGGGCAACAGTAAAACAGTATCTCTCAGCCCAAAACATCATTTAAATATCATTTGAGTATTAAAACAGAGTAAACGTGGCTGAGTTTTGAAAACAGTAGAAATGACATGACTGAGTTCAAGTATAAAGTCAATACAGTGAGGAACATCAACAACAATCCCCGAAGGGTTCAAATAGTAGGCACGAATCCCAAATATGGCATTCAGCCCAAATAATGATGATAGCAAACCGATTTCAATCAAATACGTGGTAAAATCATTAATCGGGATAGACTAAGTCACAATCCCCAATGGTGCGCTACCCCACGCTCGCTATACGGCGTGCAAGTCACCTCAACATAGCACTATGTGTGCAATCCGGGGTTTCAAACCCTCAGAATATCATTTACAATCATTACTCACCTGAAGCCAGCCAAAATCCTAGCTCGCTAAGCCCTTGCCTCGCAAATCGACCTCCTCGCGCGTCCAATCTAATCAAAACCACAACGAATATGTTGCAATAGGCTAAGGGAACATACCCCAATCGAAAAGACTCGAAAGATATCGAAATTCACGAAATTTGCAAAACCCGAGCCTCGGGCCCACTTCTCGAAAAATCAAAAAATTAACATCATCGGATTGCTCATCTTGCTACGAGTCTGTACATACCAAAAACTCTCAATTCGGACCACAATTGGCCCCTCAAATTCCAATTTAAAATCTTAAAATCCCAAGCCCTAGTTTCTTTCAATTTAGCTAAATTCTCACAAATTTCAAGGATAATTCCAATATATAATTGAGTTTTTAACTCATAAAACTTTCCTCCAGTCAATCTCCGTCGAATCCCCCTTCAAATGCTCCCAAGTAGCTCCAAAATGCTCAAAAAATGGAGGAAAATGGGTTTGGGTTCGCGGATGAAATGTTATTTTAAACCCTTATGCCCAGACCTCATTTCCGCNATATGAGGCCGAAAGCCTGTTTATGATGCCACGAGATGGCTTGATATTGCGCTTGGGCCGTAAGGGGGCCCTCTCGGAGTCTGTACACCCCCAGTGAGCGCGGGTACCCATTATGATATGAGATATAGCCCGAGGGGCTGGTATTGTTTTGTGATATAGCCCAAGGGGCTGATTCTGTTGTTACTGTGCCCGAGGGCAGTTATTATGTGTTTACTTTTTAGTTGTTTTTCCTGCATATTGTTTAACTGTTTAAAGGATGTTTATGAGATTTCCCTGCTTAATTATATTTACTGATTTTGCTATGCCTCTTTTAGCTTAATGTTGTGCCTTACGTGGTTTTATATTACTCACTCTTCATTTATTTTTATTACTCACTGAGTTGGAGTACTCACTTTACTCACTGCACCCCTGTGTGCAGATTCGGGCGCTACAGGCCCTGCTCCTGAGGGTTGATTGTTCCAGCAGGTCTTCGGAGATTTACTAGGTAGCTGCTTGGCGATTCGCAGCCCGGTGCATTCTCCCTCTATCTTAGTTCTTCTTGATTCAATTATTTATTAGTGGATTAGACTTCAGACTTCTAGTATTGTTTTAGATGCTCATGACTGGTGACACCCCGATGTCGGGCTGTGTTGGTTTTTTTTATTTCCGCAACTTATACTGTTATTTTGGGATTATATTTCTATTAAAGACTTGGTATTTATTATTTTAACTGCTTAAAGTGAATTGGGAGTGTGTCGGCTGGCCTTGTCTTCACGGGAGGCGCCATCACGATCGGGTTTGGGTTTGGGGTCGTGACAAGTTGGTATCAGAACCTAGGTTACATAGGTCTCACGAGTCATGAGCAGGTTTAGTAGAGTCTCGCGGATCGGTATGGAGACGTCTGTATTTATCCTCGAGAGGCTGTAGAACTTTTAGGAAAATTCGATATTCTTGAAATTCTTGTTGTGCGAAATTGTTGAGCCGAGTACTAAACTTCTGTTATTCTATTCTCTCACAGATGGTGAGGACACGCGCTACCGGTCAGGATGGACGGCCGCCAGTACCACCAGCGGAGGCCACTAGAGACCGAGGACGTGGCCGAGGCCGTGGTAGGGGCAGAGGTACAGCCCCCACAGCAGCTGGGATAGCACCTGCAGACCCACTAGCCGCCCCAGTTCAGGGTCAGGTCCCAGTGGTGGATGCTCCAGCAGCACCAGCTCAGGCACCAGCTGTGCCCATTGTGATTCAGGGTCTTCAGGAGACTTTGGCCCAGATATTGACAGTATGTACTAGCCTTGCTCAGGCGGTCACGGTTTCTAATGCCGCAGCTACTTCTCAGGCAGGGGGAGGCTCTCAGACTCCCGCCACCCGTACACCCGATCCAGTGGTTCAGGGAGTGCAGACACCAGAGGCACCACTAGCCCAGCCGGTTGTAGCTGCTCAGAGTTATGTAGCTCCTGTTATGCCGGAGGATGAGCAGTGTAGATTGGAGAGGTTTGGCAGGCTCCAGCCTCCTACTTTGAGCGGAGCAGAGGGCGAGGATGCCCAGGGTTTCTTAGACAGATGTCAGAGGATTCTTCGCACTGCGGGTATTCTGGAGACCAGCGGGGTTGCATTCACGACCTTTCAGTTTACCGGAGCTGCCTTCACTTGGTGGGAGGCATATGAGAGGCGTAGGCCTGTTGGTTCGGCACCTCTGACTTGGCAGCAGTTCTCCGCCCTATTTCTGTAGAAGTATGTCCTATAGTCCCGCAAGGAGGAGCTGCGTAGGCAGTTCGAGCAGCTACGACAGGGGGAGATGACTGTTACCCAGTATGAGATGAGGTTCTCGGAGTTGGCTCAACATGCTATTTGGCTGGTTGCTACTGAGAGAGAGAGGATCAGGAGGGTTGTTGATGGCCTCACCTACCAGCTTCAGGTTCTCATGACCAGGGAGAGGGTGTAAGGTGCTACATTCGAGGAGGTTGTGGATATTGCTCGAGAGATTAAGTCAGTCCATCGCCAGGAGCGTGAGGAGATGGAGGCGAAGAGGCCTCGAGGACATGGTAGTTTTGGGGGTGCTCCTTCGAGGGGCCAGTTTCAGCACGGCAGAGGCTGACAGTTTCGACATGCTCAGTTAGCTCACCGAAGTTATTGTGGGGCGTCATCATGCCATAGTTCTCACGGTTCTCAGCAAGGCCATTCTTCACTTAGTGCACTTCCAGCCCAGGGTTCGTCGCGTGCTCCATCGGTTCAGGATTCTTCTATGCCAGGGATGTCTGCCAGTCATACCGATGCTAGGGGTTCCCATCAGTCCCCATCTCCAGCACCCGGAAGTTGTTATAAGTGTGGAGAGATGGGCCACTTATGGAGGGAGTGCCCTCATCGTTCTCAGCAGAGGGGTCAGTCATCAGCCTCAGCCCCAGCCACTTCACCACCTACCCAGCCAGCTAAGGGAGGGGGACAATCATCTAGGGGTCGCCCTAGAGGGGGAGGTCGATCCGAAGGTGGCCAGGCTCGCTTCTATGCACTTCCAGCTAGGCCCGATGCGATTGCTTCAGATGCGGTGATTACAGGTATTATCTCAGTCTGCCGCAGGGATGCTTCGGTGTTATTTGATCCTGGCTCTACTTTCTCTTATGTGTATTCTTATTTTTCCCATTATCTGGATATGCCCTGCGAGTCCCTTGTTTCTTCTGTTCATGTTTCTACGCCGGTGGGCGATACTGTTGTGGTAGATCGTGTGTACCGGTCGTGTGTTGTGTCTATTGGGGGTCTGGAGACCCGAGTGGATTTATTGTTATTGTGTATGGTGGACTTCGATGTTATTCTGGGCATGGACTGGTTATCTCCGTGCCGGGCTATTCTGGACTGTCATGGCAAGACAATGACTTTGGCTTTGCCTGGTATGCCACAGATTGAGTGGCGAGGTTCGACCGATTATGTTCCCAGCAGAGTGATTTCGTTCTTAAAGGCCCAGCGTATGGTTGGGAAAGGTTGTCTTTCATATCTAGCCTTTGTGAGGGATGTTGGTGCAGAGACTCCCAGTATCGATTCTGTTCTAGTTGTGAGGGATTTTCCCGATGTATTTCTTGCAGACCTGCCGGGTATGCCACCGGACAGGGATATAGATTTTGGCATTGACCTGGTGCTGGGCACTCAGCCCATTTCTGTCCAACCATATCGTATGGCACCACGGAGCTAGAGGAGTTAAAGGAGCAGCTTCAGGAACTTCTGGATAAGGGGTTCATTCGTCCTAGTGTGTTACCGTGGGGTGCGCCGGTTCTCTTTGTGAAGAAGAAGGACGGCACGATGAGAATGTGCATTGATTACAGGCAGTTGCATAAGGTAACAATTAAAAACAAGTATCATTTGCCTCGTATCGATGATTTGTTCGACCAGCTTCAGGGAGCGAGAGTATTCTCTAAGATTGATCTCCGCTCAGGTTATCACCAGTTGAAGATCAGGGACTCGGACATTCTTAAGACAGCTTTCAGGACCAGATATGGTCATTATGAGTTCTTGGTGATGTCTGTCGGGCTAACCAATGCCCCAGCAGCGTTCATGCATTTGATGAACAGTGTGTTCCGGTCATATCTCGACTCGTTTGTCATAGTCTTCATTGATGATATTCTGGTATACTCGCGTAGTCAGGAGGAGCACGCGGAGCATTTGAGAATGGTGTTGTAGAGATTGAGAGAGGAGAAGCTTTATGCAAAGTTCTCCAAATGTGAGTTCTAGCTCAGTTCAGTGGCTTTCTTGGGACATGTGGTGTCTAGCGAGGGTATTCAGGTTGACCCGAAGAAGATAGAGGCGGTCCAGAGTTGGCCCAGACCGTCCTCAGCTACAAAGATTCGTAGTTTTCTCGGCTTGGCGGGTTATTATCGCCGGTTTGTTCAGGGATTATTGTCCATTGCATCGCCCTTGACCAAGTTGACTCAGAAGGGTGTTTCATTTCAGTGGTCTGATGAGTGTGAGGAGAGCTTTCAGAAGCTCAAGACTGCCTTGACCACAGCTCCAATGTTAGTATTGCCATCAGCTTCAGGTTCTTATACCGTGTATTGTGATTCTTCGAGAGTTGGTATTGGGTGTGTTCTGATGCAGGAGGGTAGAGTTATTGCTTATGCTTCTCTTCGGTTGAAGCCTCATGAGAAGAACTACCCTGTTCATGATTTGGAGTTGGCTGCCATTGTTCACGCGTTGAAGATTTGGAGGCATTATTTGTATGGTGTGTCTTGTGAGGTGTATGCCAATCATCGTAGCCTCCAGCACTTGTTCAAGCAGAAGGATCTCAATTTGAGGCAGCGGAGGTTGTTGGAGTTGCTTAAGGATTATGACCTCACTATTTTATATCATCCGGGGAAGGCCAATGTAGTGGTCGACGCTTTGAGCCTAAAGGTGGTGAGTATGGGGAGTTTGGCATATATTCCAGTTGGGGAGAGACCTCTTGCAGTTGATGTTCAAGCTTTGGCCAATCAGTTCGTGAGGTTGGACATTTCGGAGCCCAGCAGGGTATTGGCTTGTGTGATTTCTCAGTCTTCCTTATATGAGCGCATCAGGGAGCGCCAGTATGATGATCCTCATTTGCTTGTCCTTAAGGACAGAGTTCAGCATGATGATGCCAGAGATATGACTATCGGAGATGATGGGGTGTTGAGGATACAGGACCGGATATGTGTGCCCAACGTAGATGGGCTTCGGGAGTTGATTCTGGAGGAGGCCCATAGGTCGCGGTATTCCATTCATCCGGGAGCCGCGAAGATGTATCAAGATTTGAGACAACATTATTGGTGGAGAAGAATGAAGAAAGACATTGTCGGATTTGTAGCTCGGTGTCTCAATTGTCAGCAGGTGAAATATGAGCACCAGAGACCGGGTGGCTTGCTTCAGCGGATGGATATTCCAGAGTGGAAGTGGGAGCGGATCACTATGGACTTTGTAGTTGGGCTCCCACGGACTTTGAAGAAGTTCGATGCTATTTGGGTGATTGTAGATCGGCTGACCAAGTCCGCGCACTTCATTCCTATTTGTACTACTTATTCCTCTGAGTGGTTAGCAGAGATATATATCCGGGAGATTGTTCGGTTGCATGGTGTCCTAGTTTCCATCATTTCAGATAGGGGCACTCAGTTTACTTCTCAGTTTTGGAGGCCTGTGCAGCGAGAGTTAGGTACTCAGGTTGAGCTGAGGACAGCTTTTCACCCTCAGACGGACGGGCAATCCGAGCGCACTATTTAGATGTTGGAGGATATGTTACGTGCTTGTGTTATTGATTTTGGAGGGTCATGGGATCAGTTCCTACTGATCGCAGAGTTTGCTTATAATAACAGCTACCAGTCGAGTATTCAGATGGCTCCATATGAGGCTTTGTATGGGAAACGGTGTAGATCTCCAGTTGGTTGGTTTGAGATGGGCAAGGCCAAGCTATTGGGTACAGATTTGGTGTAGGATGCTTTAGACAAGGTAAAGGTGATTCAGGAGAGGCTTCGTACAGCGCAGTCGAGACAAAAGAGCTATGCTGATAGGAAGGTTCGTGATGTGTCCTACATGGTTGGTGAGAAAGTTCTGCTGAAGGTTTCACCCATGAAGGGTGTTATGAGGTTTGGGAAGAAGAGTAAGTTGAGTCCACGGTTCATTGGGCCATTTGAGGTACTTCGGAGGATTGGGGAGGTGGCTTATGAGCTTGCTTTGCCACCCATCCTGTCACGTGTGCACCCAGTATTCCATGTTTCTATGCTCCGGAAGTATGTTGGGGACCCGTCTCATGTTCTGGATTTCAGCACGGTTCAGTTACAGGGTGATCTGACTTATGATGTGGAGCCAGCAGCTATTTTGGAGCGTCAGGTTCGGAAGTTGAGATCAAAAGATATAGCTTTAGTGAAAGTGCAGTGGAGAGGTCGGCCCGTGGAGGAGGCTACCTGGGAGACCGAGCAGGAGATGCGGAGCAGATATCCTCACCTATTCGAGGCTTCAGGTACGTTTCTTTACTCGTTCGAGGACGAACGTTTGTTTAAGAGGGGAAGGATGTGACAACCCGACCGGTCGTCTCATGAGTTACCGCTCCGTTTTCCCCATTTCTGCTTCTATTTACTTTAATTATCGATTTTATATGTGATCGGGTTGGTTGGCTCGGGTTCGGACAGGTTTTGAGAAGGTTTGAGACACTTAGTCTCTTTTAAGAAGGCTTAAGTTGGAAAAGTCAATTGGATGTTGACTTATGTGTTAGAGGGCTCGGATGTGAGTTCAGATGGTATAGCTTTGGGAGATGATGCGGGACTTAAGAGCGTGATCGAAATGTGTTTTGGAGGTCCGGAGTAGATTTAGGCTTGAATTGGCGAAATTGAGTTTTTGGCATTTTCCGGTTGATAGGTGAGATTTTGATATAGGGGTCGGAATGGAATTGTGGAAGTTGCAGTAGCTTCGTTATGTCATTTGGGATCCGCATGCCAAATTTCAGGTCATTTGGATGTGGTTTGGTTGGGTTTTTGATCAAAAGCGAAATGCGGAAGAATTTAGAACCTTAGGCTTGAATTCGATGAGTTTTGGTGATTTTGATGTTGTTTGAGGTGTTTTGAAGATAGGTACAAGTTTGAATAAGGTAATCGGATATGTTTGTACTTTTGGTTGAGGTCCCGGGGGCCTCGGGGTGACTTCGGATGGTTGACGGGGAGTTGATAGCTTGATGCAGCTGCACTATTTTTGCTGCTTATGGTATTTCCGCACCTGCGGATAGGGGACCGCAGGTGCGGCACCGCATATGCAAAGTAGGGGCCGCAGAAGTGGCCAGAGGTACGTTTGTCAGGAAACCGCAGAAGCGGCTAGGAGGACCGCATCTGCGATGTCGCAGATGCGAGTGTGGAACCGCAGATGCGGGAAACGGGGAGCTTAAGTGATTTTCCCAGAAGCGGATCAACAACCGAAAATGCGGTACTACAGATGCGGTAAAATGACCGCAAATGCGGAAATGTCTGGACAGAATATATTAATTCCTCCTTCGCGATTTTTAGAGGGTTTCTTCACTTTTTAACTCTAATTTTGGAGCTTTGGGCGATTTGGAAAAGAGGAAATCATTGTTCTTCATTGAGGTAAGGATTTTGGACCCTAAAACTCGATTATTTGTGATTAAGGAACAAAATATCAATGTTTAATTCATCAAAATCAGTAGAAAAAGGTGGAGTTAGGGCTTAAGAATTATGAAACCTTCTAGGGATGATTTGAGGGGTCAAACGAACTCCGATTTTTGAATTTTTTATATGTACGGACTCGTGAGATGATGAAGAACATTTTGGTATAAAGTTTGTCCAGTTCCGGGACGCGGGCCCGGGGGTCGGATTTTGACTGATTTCGGGTTTTGTGCTTAAAATCGATATTTTTCAATTGGAATTCATTCGTTTAGCATAATTTGATGATAAAAATCTGAACTTGGTAGATTTGGAGCACTCGGAAGTTGGTTCGAGAGGCAAGCGTGTTGCAGAGTAGCTTTTCGGGCTAGTTCGAGGTGAGTAATGATTTTAAATGTTGTCCTGAGGGTATGAAGCCCCGGAATTTCACAGCGTTCGGCTATGTTGAGGTGAGACACACACTAGATGACGAGCGTGGGGTCCTGCACTATTGGGGATTGTGACTTAGTCCACCCCGAATGACTATTTTACTGCGTATTTTGACAGTTAATTGTTTAATATTATTATAATTTGGGCTAAATGCCATATGTGGGCTTCGTGCCAACTGTTTGAACCCTTAGGGGATTTTCAATGATATTTTCCTCACTGTTTGATTTCATACTGGTGCTCAGTCATACTATATTTTCACTATTTTTAGAACTCAGCCATGTTATTCTGTTTTAAACACATTAAATGATAGTCTCAAAGATATTTGAGCTGAGCTTCATATTTTACTATTGCCCGAGGGGTCTTATGAGTAT
>NW_017675032.1:16142-23536 GCF_001879085.1 Nicotiana attenuata
TAATTCATCAATATGTCAAACAAACATGAATTCAACAGGTAACGATTAATCAACGACACTAATTCATGAATTTTAAACTACCATTAGTAAGAACAGAGGAGGAACCAAAAAACAAAAATTTAAACGGCAAAACCATCAGTACCAATTACTGCCAAAAAAGAAAAAAGAAAGAAGAAAAAGAGCATAAGGAAAAGATGAACAAATTAATAGAAATAAAGGAAAATTATATTCAAACTAACTAAAGTAATAGGAGAAAACTCACCTATGCAAGGCCGAACGGGACTGGAAACTCGATTCGAGCCTCGGAACAATGTTAAGCATTTGTTCTTCTCAAAGAACAAACGAAAACATTGCTTCGTGACTCGAATCCCATATCAGACTCAAGAAATCGAGCAAAATGGATTTCTAGGGTTCTGCCGGCTCTATGATTAAAAATTCGAGCCGTTTTAATGATGTTCAAAGGAATCTAGTTGGGTATTAGGAATGAGGAAGGTTAGGGGATGCTATGGTGTTATTTTGGAGTTGTTTGGAGCCGGCGCCGCCGTGTGCGGCGGAGATGGAAGTTAGGGTTTTGCAGATTCGGGGCATTTGGTTGGGATTCGGAGGAAAACAATGACGGATATGGGACGGGGAGATGAATGAGATGAAATGGTTAAAATTTGGGACGATTTGGACGTTGGCCGCCGCCGTGAGGCGATTTCCGGCGGCGGCGTTAGGGCGGAGGGCGGCGGAGACGGTGGCGTTACAAGGTTGTACGAGGAAGGTGATATATGTTTTAGGGTTAATGCAATTTTTCGGACAGTTTTATTAAACCTTTTGGATTAATGAGGGCCGTTAGATGATGGGGGAACAGAGGGTCCAGATTAACGGACGCCAAAACGGCGTCGTTTTGTTTTGGGTGGACTGGACCGGGCAAAGGGCGTGGGTTTGGGCCATTTTGGACAGGTTTAGGAAGGGGACTTTGTGCTGGGGGCTGGTACGAAAAGTGGCCCAAATAACCTGGCCCTTGATTTTGTTTATTTTTTCTTCTTTTCTTTTCTTTGTTCTATTATTTGTTTATTTATTTATTTCTTTGCAAAATTAAGACTAACAAAGCCTAATTTGACTCCCAAACTTAGACTAATTAATTTTCTAAAAATAAACTAAATCCTAATTTGAAAGAAAACTAAACAAAAAGAGAAATTAAAGAACAAAAAATGTAAAAGATTTATTTTTTGTTATTTTTCTCTTATTTTAGTAATATTCATTAACTAGTAAAACTAAGAATATAAAATCGAATTCTAAATGCAAATGCACTATTTTTTGTGCTTTTTAATGAATTATGGCACCTAAAATGCACACAAAAAATGCAAACAAGTCACAAAATCATGTAATTAATTCAAATAATAAAGAAAAATCTTAATTCTAAGGAATTTATAGGAGTAATTTAAGCGTGGCAAAAATCACATGCTCACAGACCTCATTTCCGCTTCTGCGATACTTTTACCGCTTCTGCGGTCACTGCTTCTGCGGTACTTCTCCCGCTTCTGCGGAATTACATTGCTGCGCTCAGGTCCGCTTCTGTGGTCCATATCCGCTTCTGCGGACGCCGCATATGCGGACCACCATCCGCTTCTGCGGAAGTCCTCCCAAGACCAAGAATTCGCACCTGCGACACCCTCACCGCATCTGCGGCCCTTTTTCTGCAGATGCGGAAATACCAGATATCAGCAAACCAGCTAACTCACCAATCCAAAATCCATCCCGATGGCCATCCGAAATCACCCCGAGGTCCCCCGGGACCTCAACCAAAAGCACCGACACATCCTAAAACCTCATTCAAACTTATTCCGATCACCAAAACACCTCAAACAACACCAAAACCATCAATTCGCATCGAATTCAAGCCTAAGTTTCCCAAAAACTTCCGAAACACGCATTTGATCAAAAACCTAACCAAATCATCTCCGAATGACCTGGAATTTTGCACACACATCCCAAATCACATAATGAAGCTACAGCAACTCTCGGAATTCCATTCCGACCCTCGGATCAAAATCTCACCTATCGACCGGAATTCGCCAAAAATCTAACATCGCCAATTCAAGCTTAATTCTACACCGGACCTCCAAAATTACTTCCGATCACACTCCTAAGTCACAATCATCCCCGAAGCTGACGGAATCGTCGGAATCCACATCCGAGCCCTCTAACTCATAGGTCAACATCCGGTTGACTTTTCCAAAACAAGCCTTCCTTAAAGAGACTAAGTGTCTCGTTTCCATCCAAAAATCAACCCAATTCAACTCGTTCATACAAGACACTGATAATGAAGCATAACGAAGCAGGAAATGGGGGAAACGGAGCGGTTCTCATGAGACGATGGGTTGGGTCGTCACATCCTCCCCAACTTAAACAAACGCTCGTCCTCGAGCGTACCCAGTGTTGTCCTAGAAGCCAACCAATAGCTGAATGACCTTACCAAGCATATACCCGGGGGTGATCCCACGTCACCCTATCTCGCATAGGTCCGATAACACAACATAGCTGAAATTTCACAATCCATCTAATCCATGAACCATAGAACCACATTGTACTTTCCGAAATCATACACAAGATCAGATCCTCACATCTATACTCAGAATAAGCCCGAACCAGCTGTAATAACCCATACCTACAACCTCAGGTGAAATCATATGATACACTACATAACCCAAACACTCGAAACGATAACTTCTATTCACAGCAGCTGCACCCAACACCCGAATACAGGTAGAAAACCTCTTATCAACTAAGGTCTTATTCCACACTTCTATATACTGCTAATAATAAATGAAACATGCAATAAACCGTAACCATCTCCCAGGTCAACCATTTATGAAGCCACTTCCCTTTTGACTAATACCACAACAGATTCCGCGCCGAACCTCGATATTATCCTTTCAACAAGCTGAAATCAAATCCGTTCGTATTCATTAGTGACTCCAACGATCACCTCAAATCCAACACACCACTCTGGTAATATGACACCTCAATACAGGCCTAAGCCACAACTTTCACAATACGCGCACCAATAGGAAACGGTCTGAACATACTCAAATCATGAAAAATGACTCAAACGAAAGAGCTGTACCTCAAGCTCATCAGCACTTTCACAACACAAGGCTGAGACCCCGTCTCACATCATAGAAATAGAACACATGAATCTACCCCGAAAGGTCATGTTTCCACGTAGCCTCGCTACAATGCGCGATCCTATCCAAACACTATTACACATGAATCACCTCGAGTCACTATGATCAAAATCGACAGCCACGCACAATTTGATGTCGGGAACCGAAACAAATCATTACACCCACGGTGAAACAAGTAACATATACCACGCAAACCCGATAGAACATATCCGATACGCTATTCACCGAGCAACTCCTAATTATTCTTCCCGCTCGACTTCCATTATGAAATTCCAATAGAAACGCACCATAGGTGCCTATAACCAACAGATCGTAACGTCTCACAACACTGAGAGATAACTCATAGATCTCCCAGATCACTAGTAGGCTCAACAACAGTCGGATCAACCTATCCCTTAACAATACAATTCGGGGCCAACCAAGCCGACTCAAGCTAGAACACGCATCCACATTGGCCTGCCAACGAACTCATAATCAAGGAAGCCTGAAGCTGCTCCTTCTACTACTATAACTCCTGCCGAAGCCGTACGATACGGTTCCAGGCACCAAATTAATACCGAAATCCATAACCTCGCCCGGCGACATGAAACACATCCGAAGGTCTTTCCACACTGGAACTGAATCCATGGTAAAAACTTCTGCACTGCCATCCATCACGAAGGCCCAAATTAAGAAAAATAGTCCTTCCTAGCCATCCGCTGGGTCTTTGGAATATAACCCACTCTACTAGAACATAATCCAACGCACCTCGCCACTCATCCCGTGGCATTTCCGGCATAGCCCATAGCGTAATAGTCCATAATAATCCCGACACTGAGACAACCAGTCTAAACCCCAACATCACATCTGAATCTAACATACCACATCATAGCCTGAATATGAGAACTTCCGTCTCCACATACACCCAGCACATGAATCATCATATCCGGTCCCAATTTTGCCGCTCGCATATATAACTCACCTCTAGTACTCAATCATTCCACAAGGGGTACTCTAAGATTCTCCTGTGCTGCCAAGCAGACTCGAATATCAGCAGCCGATCTGACAAGAAGTGCTGCAATACTACCGAAGTGCTATCAACTTAATCACATTACCCTTTTTCTGAAACCTATACTCTCGTCAAATCACTTCCAAATAACAATACCATTTCCTTAACCATCTGAGGCTACCCGCTGCCTAAAAGTGTTATGAACTTCCTTTCAGAACTGAACTGAAACCTCATACACGCAAATCTCGGTTCTCCACAACATACCGCCTATACCACACCATCCAAGGATAACAGGAAAACATTTATCTCCCTTCCGAGCCACAGGCATCTACGCACTCAACTAGCCAAGAACTTCCTTTGATCCCATCTCGAAGAAAAATCGTTACACATCCTGTACCTCTCATATTTGTAGAAGATGCACCTCTCCAACCACGGTCGAAATCAACAAGAACTCTCCAATTCTGTTTACACAAATTAAACTACCAGGACTAAATCCTTCTAACTAGGCCAAGCTAAGCAAGCCATCAAAACCCATGAGCATTGCTGCGAAATACCTGTAAGAACCCATTACCTCGAACACATACAAAGAATTGATCATATCCTTACCATACCGATTTTATCTACTATCAACCTATTCCATATATCTAATTTCCCTTCTGATTCATCATCAACTTGATATTCCCCCTAGCTATAGCACCACAGTTCCTCAACCCAGGCTCACTACACGAGACCCAAGCACAAGACCACACTGTCTAAGACCCATAAGCCACTGAATCCTCTCTCAAATATTCCCAGAAACACCATATTCCAAAATACTTTACTCTGAAGAACTTCCTGCGAATCTAAATCTGTTACCTTTAATTTCCAGATAATGATACATAGAATCCCATAATTAACATAAAAATACCACAAGTCTTGACCTTTTCCAATGAAAACACAGTCTCTAACCACATACACAACCTTAAGACACCTGATTTGTTACATGCAGAATCTTGAACACTTTAAAATCATTCTCGAGAGTCATTTACTTCTTATTCAAACTGCAATTCACCTGATCAAACAAACATAACCACCCGTGCCTCAATAGCACTCTGACACTGCAGGATATGACCTCATCCCAATACAAACAAACATCTTCCTGCTCCATGCACCGAGCATTCTTTACCAACAACAGCTTAAGACATCCTGTGATTCTCACACATCTACGAAGCACCATATAACCTTTGTCAAAATTTTGCTTCACTCGTGCCATCCTCGGCTCAATTTCCGCAACCAGAACTGATTCGCCAACATGCCTCAAATCGGAACCAACATAGCACATAACCGTACAATTAGCTAATCAATAGCAAACTCCCCAACTTGGCTCGAAGCCACAGATCAAAACACTCCCAACAACTCATAACGCACATACTCCATTTCTGCCTGAATACCATAGTGAGATTAAACTCAATCCTTCATAAGCTTGTGGAAACACAAATCATCTAGAATTCACTCACACAACAGTTAAGCCCACTCTCTAGGCGATCCAATTTAGACGTCAACACATTTTCTTCACTTGTAAATGAGATCTTCTAATAGATAACATAAGGATCACACAACTTTAGAACACTCCGCAGGAGATGACCCACCTGCTTTGCCTCCAACTACCATTTTTGTATACCTTCCACCGTCCTAAACTGTACGCAGTCGCTTAGTCTTCCTGAGTCTGAACTCATACCGCAACATAAAATTTTTACTTCACTCTCAACTGGAAACATGAAAAGATTCTTCACGCGCCCATAACTCGACTACACATCAAATCACAATAGAAATCGAACACTTGATAATTCATCTATTATCCAGCAGACTCCCTCGTCACTCCAAGTCATATAGATATATCTCGCAGTACTAACATACTCATCACATAGCTATCCAACCGCCATTCTCGCTAATATGGACAATACCGAACATATAAGTCCAAAACACTTGTTCACACAATCAACACCTCGGTGCTTAAGCGATAGGCAAAGATCCAGCCTCAAGTCCTCCAGACTGGCCCAACAGCAGACTCACAGAGATCACGTCTCGCCCCTCGATCGGGGAATCACAAGCCATCAAGGCACATCTGATACTGAGCGCTCATGCGCGCATACAAACGCGTGGAAGGAACTTCAAGAGTTTCTTTTCAAGCTGAATCAAGGACGCACGATAAGAAATTCAAGAATGTGAAGTTTTCCTAAAGGTTCCGCAGCCTCTCGAGGATAAATACAGACGTCTCCGTACCGATCCGCGAGACTCTACTAAACCAGCTCATGACTCGTGAGACCTAGTAACCTAGGCTCTGATACCAACTTGTCACGACCCAAACCCGAACCCGGTCGTGATGGCGCCTCTCGTGGGGACAAGGCCATCCAACTACCCAAATCATCCTTTTAAAACAGTTTAAACAGTTCATAAGCAATTTAAATATGACTTAATACTCTTAATTAGCGGAAATACAGCCCAACACAACCCTAATCGGGGTGTCACAAGTCACGAGCATCTATTAGAGTACAAATACAACTACATGGCCTGAAATATATAAAATGTGACTGATAAACAAAAAAAGGAAGAAATGCAGTGCTGCGAACGCTGGCAGTCACCTCGCTAAACTCTGATAACTTAGCCTCCGATCAGCTCAAAACCCGCTATCGGGTGAACAAATACCTGCATTTGCACACAAGGTGCGGGGAGTAAAGTGAGTACTCCAACTCAGTGAGAAATAAGGGTAAATAACAACTGAGCAGTAAGAAATCACGTAAAGCAACCCATCATGCTATATAGGGACAGTGAAAAACCCTTTGAGAGAAAGCAGTGAAGCTGTAAAACCTTTAGAAATATCTTAGCTCAGTTTAAAACCTCTTTTGAAAATGACTTTTTCAACAATTATGCAATTGAATACCAAACAAATAGTGCAGATAAGCACAGAAGTCCGCCTCTCGGGCACCACACTCGGTTATCAGTTAATACCAGAGCAACAGGTAAATATTGCAAGAAGTAGCACAAACAGCATATAATGGCAGACAATGAAATAAGGTAAACACATCAAACAGTACCGGTACCGCTGCGGCGTGCAGCCCGCTCCACATATCGCTGCGGCGTGCAGCCCGATCCATTTATCGTCGACGCCGCTCACTAGGGGTGTGCAGATTCCCAGGGAGGGGCCCCCGTTTACGGCCCCGAACGCGGCCAATATCAAGCCATCTCGTGGCATC
>NW_017675032.1:23556-77738 GCF_001879085.1 Nicotiana attenuata
AAAAATATCGAAATTCACGAAATTTGCAAAACCCGAGCCTCGGGACCACTTCTCGAAAAATCAAAAAATTAACATCATCGGATTGCTCATCTTGCTACGAGTCTGTACATACCAAAAACTCTCAATTCGGACCACAATTGGCCCTCAAATTCCAATTTAAAATCTTAAAATCCCAAGCCCTAGTTTCTTTCAATTTAGCTAAATTCTCACAAATTTCAAGGATAATTCCAATATATAATTGAGTTTTTAACTCATAAAACTTTCCTCCAGTCAATCTCCGTCGAATCCCCCTTCAAATGCTCCCAAGTAGCTCCAAAATGCTCAAAAATGGAGGAAAATGGGTTTGGGTTCGCGGATGAAATGTTATTTTAAACCCTTATGCCCAGACCTCATTTCCGCTTCTGCGATACTTTTACCGCTTCTGCGGTCACCGCTTCTGCGATACTTCTCCCGCTTCTGCAGAATTACACTGTTGCGCTCAGGTCCGCTTCTGTGGTCCATATCCGCTTCTGCGGACGCCGCATATGCGGACCACCATCCGCTTCTGCGGAAGTCCTCCCAAGACCAAGAATTCGCACCTGCGACTCCCTCACCGCATCTGCGGAGCCGCTTCTGCGGAGCTTTTACCGCAGATGCGGATATACCAGATATCAGCAAACCAGCTAACTCACCAATCCAAAATCCATCCCGATGGCCATCCGAAATCACCCCGAGGTCCCCGGGACCTCAACCAAAAGCACCGAGACATCCTAAAACCTCATTCAAACTTGTTCCGATAACCAAAACACCTCAAACAACACCAAAACCATCAATTCACATCGAATTCAAGCCTAAGTTTTCCCAAAAACTTCCGAAACACGCATTTGATCAAAAACCCAACCAAATCACCTTCGAATAACCTGAAATTTTGCACACACATCCCAAATCACCTAACGAAGCTACAGCAACTCTCGGAATTCCATTCTGACCCTCGGATCAAAATCTCACCTATCAACCGGAATTCGCCAAAATACTAACTTCGCTAATTCAAGCCCAATTCTACACCGGACCTCCAAAATCACTTCCGATCACACTCCTAAGTCACAAATCATCCCCCGAAGCTAACCGAATCGTCGGAACCCACATCCGAGCCCTCTAACTCATAGGTCAACATCTGGTTGACTTTTCCAAAACAAGCCTTCCTTAAAGAGACTAAGTGTCTCGTTTCCTTCCAAAAATCAACCCAAATCAACACGTTCACATAAGACACTGATAACAAAGCATAACGAAGCAGGAAATGGGGGAAACAGAGCGGTTCTCATGAGACGACTGGTCGGGTCTTCACATCCTCCCCAACTTAAACAAACGCTCATCCTCGAGCGTACCCAGTGTTGTCCTAGAAGCCAACCAATAGCTGAATGACCTTACCAAGCATATACCAGGGGGTGATCCCACGTCACCTTATCTCGCATAGGTCTGATATCACAACATAGCTAAAATTTCACAATCCATCTAGTCCATGAACCATAGAACCACATTGTACTTTCCGAAATCATACACAAGATCAGAACCTCACATCTATACTCAGAATAAGCCCGAACCAACTGTAATAACCCATACCTGCAACCTCAGGTGAAATCATATGATACACTACATAACCCAAACACTCGAAATGATAACTTCTATTCACAGCAGCTGCACCCAACACTCGAATACCGGTAGAAAACCTCTTATCAACTAAGGTCTTATTCCACACTTCTTATACTGCTAATAATAAATAAAACATGCAATAAACCGTAACCATCTCCCAGGTCAACCATTCATGAAGCCACTTCCCTTTTGACTAATACCACAACAGATTCCAAGCCGAACCTCGATATTATCCTTCCAACAAGCTGAAATCAAATCCGTTCGTATTCATTAGTGACTCCAACGATCACCTCAAATCCAACACACCACTCTGGTGACACCTCAATACAGGCCTAGGCCACAACTTGCATAATACGCGCACCATTAAGAAACGGTCTGAACATACTCAGATAATGAAAAATGACTCAAACGAAAGAGCTGTACCTCAAGCTCATCAGCACTATCACAACACAAGGCTGAGACCCCGTCTCACATCATAGAAATAGAACACATGAATCTACCCCGAAAGGTCATGTTTCCACGTAGCCTCGCTACAATGCGCGATCCTATCCAAACACTATTACACATAAAACACCTCGAGCCACTATGATCAAAATCGACAGCCACGCACAATTTGATGTCGGGAACCGAAACAAATCATTACACCCACGGTGAACAAGTAACACATACCACGCAAACCCAATAGAACATATCTGATACGCCATTTACCGAGCAACTCCTAATTATTCTTCCCGCTCGACTTCCATTATGAAATTCCGATAGAACCGAACCATAGGTGCCTATAACCAACATATTGTAACGTCTCACAACACTGAGAGATAACTCATAGATCTCCCAGATCACTAGTAGGCTCAACAACGGTCGGATCAACCTATCCCTTAACAATACAATTCGGGGCCAACTAAGCCGACTCAAGCTAGAACACGCATCCACATTGGCCTGCAACCGAACTCATAATCATGGAAGCCTCAAGCTGCTCCTTCCACTACTATAACTCCTACCGGAGCCGTACGATACGGTGTCAGGCACCAAATCAATACCGAAATCCATAACCTCGCCCGGCGACATGAAACACATCCGAAGGTCTTTCCACACTGGAACTGAATCCATGGTAAAAACTTCTGCACTGCCATCCCTCACGAAGGCCCAAATTAAGAAAAACAGTCCTTCCTAGCCATCTGCTGGGTCTTTGGAATATAACCCACTCTACTAGAACATAATCCAACGCACCTCGCCACTCATCCCATGGCATTTCCGGCATAGCCTATAGCGTAATAGTCCAGAATAATCCCGACACTGAGACAACCAGTCTAAACCCCAACATCACATCTCAATCTAACATACCACATCATAGCCTGAATATGAGAACTTCCGTCTCCACATACACCCAGCACATGAATCATCATATCCGGTCCCAATTTCGTTGCTCGCATATATAACTCACCTCTAGTACTCAATCATTCCACGAGGGGTACTCTAAGATTCTCCTGTGCTGCCAAACAAACTCGAATATCAGCAGCCGATCTGACAAGAAGTGCTGCAATACTACCGAAGTGCTATCAACTTAATCACATTACCCTTTTTCTGAAACCTATACTCTCGTCAAATCACTTCCAAATAACAATACCATTTCCTTAACCATCTGAGGCTAACCGCTGCCTAAAAGTGTTATGAACTTCCTTTCAGAACTGAACTGAAACCTCATACACGCAAATCTCGATTCTCCACAACATACCGCCTATACCACACCATCAAAGGATAACAGGAAAGCTTTTATGTCCCTTCCGAGCCACAGGCATCTACACACTCAACTAGCCAAGAACTTCCATTGATCCCATCTCGAAGAAAAATCGTTACACATCCTGTACCTCTCATATTCGTAGAAGATGCACCTCTCCAACCACGGTCGAAATCAACAAGAACTCTCCCAATTCCGTTTGCACAAATTAAACTGCCAGGACTAAATCATTCTAACTAGGCCAGGCTAAGCAAGCCATCAAAACCCATGAGCATTGCTGCGAAATACCTGTAAGAACCCATTACCTCGAATAAATACAAAGAATTGATCATGTTCTTACCATACCGATTCGGTCTACTATCAAGCTATTCCATCTATCTAATTTCCCTTCTGATTCATCATCAACTTGATATTCCTCCTAGCTGTAGCACCACAGTTCCTTAACCCAGGCTCACTACACGAGACCCAAGCACAAGACCACACTGTCTAAGACCCATAAGCCACTGAATCCTCTCTCAAATATTCCCAGAAACACCACATTCCAAAATACTTTACTCTGAAGAACTTCCTGCGAATCTAAATCCGTTACCTTTAATTTCCAGATACTGATACATAGAATCCCATAATTAACATAAAAATACCACAAGTCTTGACCTTTTCCAATGAAAACACAGTCTCTAACCACATACACAACCTTAAGACACCTGATTGTTACATGCAGAATCTTGAACACATTAAAATCATTCTCGAGAGTCATTTACTTCTTATTCAAACTGCAATTCACCTGATCAAACGAACATAACCACCCGTTCCTCAATAGCACTCTGACACCGCAGGATATGACCTCATCCCAATACAAGAATGTGACACCGCAGGATATGACCTCACAAACAGCATATAATGGCAGACAATGAAATAAGGTAAACACATCAAACAGTACCGGTACCGCTGCGGCGTGCAGCCCGCTCCACATATCGCTGCGGCGTGCAGCCCGATCCATTTATCGTCGATGGCGCTCACTAGGGGTGTGCAGACTCCGGGAGGGGCCCCTTACGGTCCAAGCGCAATATCAAGCCATCTCGTGGCATCAAACTAGGCCCTCGGCCTCATATCAATATCCGTATAACACTGCTACGGCGTGCAGCCCGATCCAAAATTATCCTCACAATACAGGCCCTTCGCTTTACTCAGTCAAAAATCACATAGCCTCTCGGGCAACAGTAAAACAATATCTCTCAGCCCAAAATATCATTTAAATATCATTTGAGTATTAAAACAGAGTAAACGTGGCTGAGTTTTGAAACAGTAGAAATAACATGACTGACTTCAAGTATAAAGTCAATACAGTGAGGAACATCAACAACAATCCCCGAAGGGTTCAAATAGTTGGCACGAAGCCCAAATATGGCATTCAGCCCAAATAATGATGATAGCAAACTAATTTCAATTAAATACGTGGTAAAATCATTAATCGGGATGGACTAAGTCACAATCCCCAACGGTGCGCTACCCCATGCTCGCTATCCGGCGTGCAAGTCACCTCAACATAGCACTATGATGTGCAATCCGGGGTTTCAAACCCTCAGAATATCATTTACAATCATTACTCACCTCAAGCCGGCCAAAATCCTAGATCGCTATACCCTTGCCTCGCAAATCGACCTCCTCGCGCGTCGAATCTAATCAAAACCACAACGAATATGTTGCAATAGGCTAAGGGAACATACCCCAATCGAAAAGACTCGCAAGATATCGAAATTCACGAAATTTGCAAAACCCGAGCCTCGGGCCCACTTCTCGAAAAATCAAAAAATTAACATCATCGGATTGCTCATCTTGCTACGAGTCTGTACATACCAAAAATTCGGACCACAATTGGCCCCTCAAATTCCAATTTAAAATCTTAAAATCCCAAGCCCTAGTTTCTTTCAATTTAGCTAAATTCTCACAAATTTCAAGGATAATTCCAATATATAATTGAGTTTTTAACTCATAAAACTTACCTCCAGTCAATCTCCGTCGAATCCCCTTCAAATGCTCCCAAGTAGCTCCCAAAATGCTCAAAAATGGAGGAAAATGGGTTTGGGTTCGCGGATGAAATGTTATTTTAAACCCTTCTGCCCAGACCTCATTTCCGCTTCTGCGATACTTTTACCGCTTCTGCAGTCACCGCTTCTGCGGTACTTCTCCCGCTTCTGCGGAATTACACTGATGCGCTCAGGTCCGCTTTTGCGGTCCATATCCGCTTCTGCGGACGCCGCATATGCGGACCACCATCCGCTTCTGCGGAAGTCCTCCCAAGACCAAGAATTCACACCTGCGACTCCCTCACCGCATCTGCGGAGCCGCTTCTGCAGCCCTTTTTCCGCAGATGCGGAAATACCATATATCAGCAAACCAGCGAACTCACCAATCCAAAATTCATCCCGATGGCCATCCGAAATCACCCCGAGGTCCCCTGGGACCTCAATCAAAAGCACCGACACATCCTAAAACCTCATTCAAACTTGTTCCGATCACTAAAACACCTCAAACAACACCAAAACCATCAATTCACATCGAATTCAAGCCTAAGTTTTTCCAAAAACTTCCGAAACACGCATTTGATCAAAAACCCAACCAAATCACCTCCGAATAACCTGAAATTTTGCACACACATCCCAAATAACCTAACGAAGCTACAGCAACTCTCGGAATTCCATTCTGACCCTCGGATCAAAATCTCACCTATCAACCGGAATTCGCCAAAATACTAATTTCGCCAATTCAAGCCTAATTCTACACCGGACCTCCAAAATCACTTCCGATCACACTCCTAAGTCACAAATCATCCCCCGAAGCTAACCGAATCCTCGGAATCCACATCCGAGCCCTCTAACTCATAGGTCAACATCCGGTTGACTTTTCCAAAACAAGCCTTCCTTAAAGAGACTAAGTGTCTCGTTTCCTTCCAAAAATCAACCCAATTCAACTCGTTCACACAAAACACTGATAATGAAGCATAACGAAGCAGGAAATGGGGGAAACTGAGCGGTTCTCATGAGACGACAGGTCGGGTCGTCACACCTACAATATGTGTATTTGCTGTCATTGTACGAGTTATCTGTTGCATTCTTATTTTGGTAGCTATAAAGAATAGAGTACCTAATGATACTTTGTTGAAACAAAGGAGAACTTAGATGCAACAAAAGGGCTTGACAATATGATTAACAACTGAACATTTTCCCCGCTCAACTGAAGTTATTTCTTTAGTGGCGTTGCAGTTCCAAATCTTCAACTACTAATAAAAAATTGTACTTCTCTTTGTAGTTCAGATTTTCTAACAGAAAGAAATCTAGAACAAGATCAAGATCATTAGCACTGATCCAAACTCCTTGATATCACTTTCATGTAAAACTGATCAATACTACCATGGTGGTTGCAAAACTTTCTTATATTTGTCCAATAGCATGCCAATAAAGCGTTAATGTTCTTTATTGACGTTACGTCCATAATATACAGGTTGTCGACGTAGCCTTTATTAAGAAAAAGATCATGGTCTAGACCAAGTAAGTCAACATGTGCTTCTACTGCTACATATGGTGACAATGAGTATCTTGCTTGCACTCTTTCTGGCATTTCATTTCTTTACTCGAAATGAACTCAATTTTAATTTGCCGATAACTGTTTTCAAAAATTAGGTTGACATCCTCCTATGAACATTGATCTTTTCTACCTTATCAAAAAAAATGAATATTGATCTTTCCCTGAGCAATGCGTTATGTGCTGCAATGTTGAAGAACCGATTTGCTGACACCATCATCAAAGGGAAACAAAAATCTCTTCCACTTGATGAGTGTATTTCGTATTACATAGTTGAATTAGGATGATAAGTCTAATCTTCAGTCTGGAAGAGCCTATCTCTTATCAAAATATTCTATCTTCTGTGATGTTATGGATTAGTTCATTCAGCTTGTTTTTTTTTCTCATTAACCAGAAGTATTATGATTTTGTAACAACATATTTCCTGTTTGGCTTTCCCCTTTATTCATCAATAGCTGTGATATTCATAGCTGGACACCCTAATGTTAAATTTCCATGTTGCATAATTGCCTTTAACTCTGGCTCTGAATCTGGCAAAAAAACTAATATTGCTTCTAAGTTAAAATCACGGGTTATTTAGTAATTTTGTCTATTCTTTCTTTATTTACTAGCTTAACATCTCCAATTTTGCTAGAATCTGATTAATTCAGTGGAGTTTCTCATGTGGAAGTGTGTGCGTTTATGTTGCGACTCAATATTTTCTATCTGTAGTTTTAGTTGAATAGGCAAAGAACCCAAAATATACATATAAATACAGATTGCTCACAGCCTCGCACATTTAATTCTATTCTACAAAAAAGGATGGTGGACCTGTTGCAAGTATCCCTCAGGGCATAAATCTATCGCTAAAAATAATATTAACAATAATACTAAATAGCCGTTGGGCACGGGCTTACGCCCGGGCTAACCCTCACTAATACTATTTAGAAGCGAGAGTTGAGGGCATGAAACTACTCAAAAAATTTCAAGATCAAATAGATTTCTCGCTCCTCCAACCTTAAAGGTTTCAAGCGTTTAGCAACATTAACGAAAAAGGTGACTGACATATTCAAGTTGAATAAATAGCCACAGCACATCAATTGTTTCATACTATGTACAATCGTTGAAGAACAAAACCTTTACAACATATCGAAAAGTTTATTATGAGATATCTACATTATGAATTGTTTGAATAAATGGGACATTATTACTTTCCCATGGAAGAAATATGTATTGTAGAAGACTCACACATCACTCTATCTGCTAATGTTAATTGGAAAATGCAGCGTCAACTCGAACGCGATAAAAGCTGCACAGAGTACAAACCTAAGTGAATTCCTTTTGGCCTGTCAAAGAAAAGAGAAGTACTAAGAAACAATAAAGATCATATGTAAATATAAAGTAACAATGCAAATGCAGTAAAGTAACTATTTTGCTATCTCTAACATCATATGTAAATATAAAAAATTCAAAATCTGTTAATATTACACAACTCTGATTTTCTATATAAAATAAACAGGTAAAATTATCTTCAATTCAGCAGAACAAGCCAGGAAAATGCATGAATACAGCAGTAAAAAGCGCCTAAAATCAGGGCAGCCAGCTGTACGCGGATGTATTCACATGTATTCACGCTGCTGTATTCATGAATACAGCAGGAAAAAGCGCCTAAAATCAGGGTAGTCCATCTGTATGCACATGCATTCACATGTATTCGCGCCATGTATTCATGAATACAGTAACGACAAACACCCTAAAAATAGGTATGTCAGCTGTCTAAGAGAGAGGAAAAACATAAATAGTGTATTTCATGCCTCAATGGTTGTATATACCATAAATATTTATTTTGCTATAAAATATAAAAGTTAGCTACAGAAAATACTATTTTAAAATGAATTTGATTTATAATAAATAGGGTGTATACCTTTGCTATAGGAGGTAATGTCACGACCCCAAACCGGACACGGTCGTGATGGCGCCTCTCGTGAAGACAAGGCCAGCCGACACAATTCCCCAAGCCAACCATTTTCCATTAAAAGTTGTTTTTATACCATTTATAAACCGTTAATATTATAATGAACATTTAAAAGAAAAATGCGGAATAATTACACAAGCCCGACATCGGGGTGTCACTAGTCATGAGCATCTACCAAGGTCTGAATACAACAAAAACAGTAAAATGTACTAAGTATAGAAATGAAAATGAGAGGAAGGAAGCGGTGCCGCGAACATCGTGCAGCCACCTTGCTAACTCTGATGACTCCGCGTTTGAGCAACCAACACCCGCTACCGGGTTCCGAAATACCTGAATCTGCATACGAGGTGCAGGGAGTAATGTGAGTACTCCAACCCAGTAAGTAATAAGAGTAAATAAAGACTGAGCAGTAGGAAACAATGAATCCACATTTATGTTAAACTCAATAAGCACACAGGCTGCTAAATCAGAATACGAGTCAATCGCCTCTTTTAAAATCCAGCTTTTAGTAAAAATCATTTAAAATGCCTTCCGACAGATTCAGTAGGGGTTCACTACCATTTTTAATAAAAGAGCTGAAAATCATAATCGGCCCCTCGGGCAAAACATAGTTCATAAACAGCCCCTCGGGCAAAACAGGAGTCATAAACACCTCCTAACAAGAAAATCTCAGTGGAAATAACAAAAGCCAAATCAGTGATTAAGTTCTCAACATCTCATAAACCCCAGCTTAAATGAAAGTTGTTTAAAAATATTTATCTAACATTTTCGACAGAGGCCCAGTATAAAGATGAGTGAAAACAATCATTAAATCAACATATTCGATAGAAACTCACTCTAAAGAGAAGTGAAAATCAATAAGTTCATAATCAGGCCCCTCAGGCAAACATCACTCATGTGCATGTATATATCTATCGCCCCTCGGGCTAGCCTCTCAGTCACTCGTGACTCAATTCCTACCATTCAACGCTCACACTCAGCACTCACGCTCAATAGGTGCCATATAGTAACCGCTGTTCGTGCAGCCCGATCCATATATTGTTGCGGCGTGCAGCCCGATCCATATATATAGTCGACTGCGCTCACTGGGGGTGTGCAGACTCCGGAGGGGCTCCTACAACCCAAGCGCTATTTCTTCCAACTTTTCATAAAACACAAATTTTTCATTTTTAAGTCCGAAACACGTCAAATGACGTCCGTTTCCAGCCAAACTTTACAGAGAGCGCTTACATCACATATAAGACTTGTACCGGGCGTCGGAACCAAAATACGAGCCCGATACCATAGTCTTCTGATCAAATTTCCTTTCCATTTTCCTTAATTAATTTCAGAAAACAATTTCACACAAAAATTCATTTCTCAGGCTTGGGATCTCGGAATTCGATTCCGGGCATACGCCCAAGTCCCATATTTTTCTACGGACCCTCCAGGACCGTCAAATCACGGGTCCGGGTCCGTTTACTCAAAATGTTGACCAAAGTCAACTTTAATCGTATTAATATCAACATTCATCAATTTTTTTACACAGAATTCATATTTAAGCTTCTCGGCTACGCGCCCGGACTGCGCATGCAAATCGAGGCAAGTAAAAGTGAGGTTTTCAAAGCCTCGGAAGCACGGAATGAAAGAGAAAACAGGTGATGACCCTTTGGGTCGTCACACACAAATAATGATACGAACATAGTCCTTCAATCGAAACTCAATTCGGAGCTCGTTTGCTCAGTGCGATATCCATTTTGCTCGTTAAACAATTAACTCATGATTCGCGTCAAAAACCCAATCGCGACTTGATGAAATTAGACCAAACTTTCCAGATCACTCCTATAATTCATTATCAAAATTTCGGAAGTCTCAAAATCAAATTTCGATCTCTAGAACTAAAAATGTACCTTTGGATCATTACATGCTTATGCTCAAAATGCCAAAATCTTCCAAAAACTCTTCCAAAATATATCCGAGCCTCATGGGACCCCGACCAAATATGCCAACACACCCCATAACATAATTTAAACTTGTTCCAACCTTCGGAACGCTCAAAACAACATCAAAACATCAAATCACCCTCAGATTCAAGCCTAAGAATTCCAAAACTTCCGAATTCGATCAAAAAGTCTATCAAACCTCGTCCGAATGACCTGAAATTTTGCACACACATCACAAATGACACAACGGACCTACTTCCATTTTCAGAATTTCATTCTGACCCCGATATCAAAATTTCCACTGCCAACCGGAAAACGCCAAATTTCCAATTTGCCAATTCGAGCCTAAATCTACCACGGACCTCCAAAATACATTCCGTACGCGCTCCCAAGTCCAAAATCACCAAACGGAGCTAACCAAATCTTAGAAATCCAAATCCGAGATCGAATACTAAAAAGTCAAAACTAGGTCAAACCTTTCAAATTTCATGCTTCAACTGAGAACTGTTCTTCCAAATTCATTCCGAATACCCTGAAAATCAAGACCAACGTTTCACATAAGTCATAATACATTATACGAGGCAAGTCACGCCCGAGAACTGGCGAGCAAAGTACAAAAGCTCAAAACGATCGATCGGGTCATTACAGGTAAAATTTCCGATATAAAATCGTAATATCTCAAACTCACAAAGAATGAAAGAGTTTGATATGTGGGCAACCACAAATATTGCCATCTCGTATGCATGATTAACAGAAGGCCCAAATATTAATGGGCCGTCTTGTTCATGGGCTTTTGCGACCCATACGGCCAAACTAGCCCAATTGTGCTTAGCTTGAATCTGGTTTTGTAGGTCCTAAACCAAGTCCATTCTACTATTTCTCCTTGTAGCTAATGTTTACGTAAAAATAGCATAGTCTAGCTAGTTTTCGAGCTGGTCATTCAAAAATAGCCAGCGTTTACCAAGTCAATGAAAAATAACCACTATTTTGCTGCAACAAAGATCAGTCCAGCATAATATACTGGAGTTCGGTGCACCTGTGTATGAACTTCCATGCTGGAACTCGAACACACGGAAAGTTCCAGCATAATATACTGGAGATTCGAGCACTTGTGTATGAACTTTCAGCATATTATACTGGACGGTATACTTTACTGGAACTCTAGTATATTATGCTGGAGTTCCAGCATACTTATCCTGGAACTCCAGCATAATATACTGGCGTATTTTCCGTGTTTTGAACAGTGTTTTCGCTCAGATTTATCTTTACATGAAAAGTGGCTAAATTTCGATTACTTTTGAAACTGAGCTATTTTTAAACGACCACTTGTAAATCTGGCTATTTTTGAATTCTCCCTTTCAGAGACATACTTAGGAATAGAGGAACCATAAAACTAATTACAAATGCAATTTCCACAAATCCTTAATTTGTTGTGTGCTCATAACAAATAATACATCAAGCTAGACAACTGCTTTACTGGAAATAAAAAATGAATATATAAATAATTTCTCTATCATTATTAATCATTTCAACATTTAAAATTTACTGGTCCAACTGATTCGTGTCAGATAAGTCTATTAAGGAGGTAAAGTGCTCCTCTTTGAAAGGTTCTCTACTTCTTGTTCTGTTTACTGGGATAAATTTCCGAGCTGATGATCTATCAAAAACAACATTTCTGCCTTTACAAGGTACGGGTAAAGCTGCATACAAACTATTCTTCTCAGACCCCAATTGTGAGATTACGGTGGGTTTATTATTATTGTTATTTTTGTTTACTAAGAGAAATATCCGAGTGGATGATCTATCAGAAACAACATCTCTATCTTCACAAGGTAGGAGTAAAGCTGCATACAAACTACTGTTCTCAAACCCCACTTGTGAGGTTAAAGTAGGTTTTCGTTATTGTTGTTGTTTACTAAGAGAAACTACCACATTATTGATAATGCCTTTCCCATTCTTCATGTACTCTATTGCTTTCTTTCCATATCTTTCAAACAAATCATCCATAATTTCTTCTCCAAAATGTTCTACTAATATGGATTCTTGAACTGCTCTCATATTTCATGCTATATATTTGGCCTTACTCTTCTCATCAAATATTATTGCTTCTTTCTCACTATCATCAGCCATGTTTGAATCCCACTTGAGTTTAAATGTCTCAAGTTGCAATAGTTTGAAAGAGCCTTCCTTCTCAATAATTTGTTTTAATTCTTTTGTAGAAGGTGCATATAGTGGAACATTGAACTTGTGTAACTTGGCTTCTTCAACTAACCCCTATGTCAACAAAAAGAAAATAAAAGATACTACGTTCTCTTCAACTAACCCCTATGTCAAGAAGCTGAGAATAGTCTTTTAGCCGATTCATAATTTGTTGAATAAATCATATTTTATGTTAAACTAAATCATCACTAAGTTTATTTTCTAGAGTATGAGGTGAAAGAAAAAAATTGAGTGTAAAGAATTATCGGACACAAATTGGTCTTTGGTTCGCAATAATAAAATTCAAGTTGTGAGCAACCATTTATGTTCAAAATACACACCATTTTACACCTCATTGTGTTTTTTTATCAATCTTAAAAGATACTACGTTCTCTTTTAATTTATTACCTTTTTATCAAATTTAGCCGTTACTATTCTATTACAATAGTATTAATTAAGCGAGATGTTTAATGATAGATAAAGCGAAGATTGGACAAATGCTCTTAATACCAAGACTACTAAATTTTGAAACTATATACAAAAACATTAAACGACAGAAAATATAGACCGGAATTAAAAAAGTAGTATCTAAATGGAATCAAAAGATAATTTAGGAAGAAATTGCAAGAAATACCTCAATGACCATGTCATTCAAAGTGATCCCAAGCAATTCCCAGAAATTACAGCCATCATCTTCATCACTTTTACAGATTAAAGTAAGAACTAAACTCCCACAATTTACAATCTCTTCAGTTCGTATACTAAGAATATTCCTTTTGAAATTGAGTCAAGTAAGCTTCATGAACATTTGAAGGACTGGTCTTTGCTATGTAAATGTTGCCTTTGTTCAATGGCAAACCTGATTCAGTGACTAGCCCTTTCGGAACCTGAAATCATTAGTTAGAATTTAACTTTTAATATATAATATAAAAAGTTATACTATGGTTCACCTAAAAGATAGTAAAATTGTTATTTATATGAAATATAAGACAAGTGACTTGCTATTACGACCAGCGGAAAAAGCAAGATTTTCATCAAGGGAATTCAAAAAATTAAAAAGAAAATAAACACGCAAAGAAGTTAAGGAAATTCAACATCTAATATATGTACATTAAAAAAATTGACCTAATCTACATAGTGTAACTTTTTGGATGAAGGGGGTTCGGTTGAATTCCATTTCGCCCACCTAGCTCCTCCCCCGATTACGACAACTTAAAATATACTGATTAAATTACACTAATAGAATAAAAGATCTCTATGATTAAATTACAATGATAGTGTAAGAAATCTATATGATTAACTTAACTTACACTGAAACATAGGACAAGTAAATTTCTATGATTAAATTATACTGATAGTATAACAAATCGTTACACTGTCAGTGAATAATCCTTTAACCAATTATTCAAGAAAGGAAATGACCAACCTGGGATAGCCAATGAAGACTATAAGAATAATGCACCAAATGAACAGAATGTTGAGGGAAAAGCCTTCCATAAAATGAACCAGGCATAGCTCCAATAAAACATGAACCTACTCCTCTCTTTCTTTGTATCTGTTTATAAAAGCTAGGCAGAAGCTTGAAAACAGTGTTGAAATCATTGCCAACAAGATCATTCAAGAAGACTTGAATATGAAGTGGCTTTTGAATATTCAATTCTTGGCTTAATTTGTCCAAAATGTCTACCATTTCAGCTATTGGTAATATTGCATTTGGCCCTGAAGAACATTCCAACTCAGCTAGAGTTATACATTCTGGAAACCCTAAATGACAAATTCTTTGTATGCTTTCTTCAAGAATGGCTCTCACCTTGAGAATAACCAGCTTCTGAAAATCAAGAATCCAATAAAAGCAATATTAGTACCGGCAGATACAGGCAGTGGCGGAGCCAGAATTTTCATCAAGGGATGTCAAAATATAAATAATTAGATACATCTAAAAATCAAGGGGAGTCAATGTATAGTAAATATACATAAAATAAAAAAAATTATCTAGCAATATAGTGTAATTTTCTGGTGAAGGTTGGTTCAATGTGGCTCCGCCGCTGGATAGAAGATAGGTTCTGTGAGTTCAACTAAATTCAGTATCGCTGAGTCGCTGACCCATCGACAAAATTCTTGGGAAGTCCATAAAATAGGAAAAATGCTCCTTTTAAAAAAAAGTGTAAATGTAGAAAAAAAATGGTGAGGCGTTAATGCAAATACTCAAGATCGTAAGCTAGTGCATAATATGATATAAGAAATAGCTGACACATTACATCCCAAAAAAAGCAATTTAATAAGACCAGCAAAAAAATAACAACAACAACAATAATAAGAACAATAACAACAACAACAACAATAATAATAATAAAGTTAAAAAGCATGTTGTAATAATTTATCAGGAACAAGTAGTACGCATAGGCGGATCCAGAATTTTAAGCTTATGGGTTCCTACAACAATCTCGAGTTAATGTACATGATAACTGCACCAACGAACTGGGTTCCAAGCCAAATATTCTTATACTTTTAACAATATTTTTGTATAAATACAAGGTCTATGTAAAAGTTACTGGGTTCACGGGAACCCGTAATATTTGATCTAGATTCGCCCCTGGTAGTAGGGGTGTACAAACCGAACCGAAAAATCGCACCAAACCGATTAAAAACCCCGAGTTGATTTGGTTTGGTATTGAGTAAAAAAACCCGAACCAACCCGACATATAAATATATAATTTTTCTATATATTTTTAAGATTTTATATAAAAAAAATTTTAAAAAATGTCTAGAAATATTTGGGATTCTCTTGCGAGATATAAACTTTAATAGAATATGAAGTGCTCCATATTTTTCGACCTTAAATAATGAGTTGTATGATCACTTTCTTATCAAGTGTTCAGTCCAAGTGTTACTAAAATGCGTCTATCTCTTTGTTCTTTCATATTCATATCATGTGTTAAGATCCATTAAATTCTTATATCTTTTTCGAATGTGAAGTAGTTATTAATATTTAGGTATCATATTGATTTTTATGTTTAATTACTAAATGCAGTTAACTTGAAAGTGTATATCAACAAAAAATTATTGTCAGACGACTAAAAAGTTAATTATTATGTGTTACTAATAATTATCCCACAAGAATATTTTAATCGATAATATGTTTGTCAATTTTTTATATTTTTACTAAATAGATATATACTTATCAAATATTTAACAAAGTAAGATTGAAATATTATGTAAGTAACAAAAACCCGAAAAATCCGAAAAATCCGACAAAACCGAACCAATCCAAACCGATATAGTTGATTTGGTTTGATTTTGATAAAAACCGAACCAACTCGGTCCATGTACACCCTTAGTACTACTATACATTAACTATAGGATGAATTACATATGCATCCAGTTTACTTTTAAAGCGTTTTTTATATATATTTTAAGTTTCAAATATTTCAAAAGAATCTCACTTTAATTTATGAATTATGCATAACAAAGCCCTTAAAACCCTTGAATATATATTGAAACAACGTACAAAGAAAATTATATACTATCTCTTTTTTATGTTTCTCAAACAATATTAATTGAACTAATTAATTAAGTGTTGTTTGGCTGTTGTTCTTATCTATTACTCCAATTTCTTTTGCTTTTTTTGTGTTATCGGTTCATTTGGTCAATATGGACCACCTTTTCTATCACCCCTTTATTTTTTCCCCCATATTTTCTATTATCCCTTTTATCAAGTTATTTGGTGGTGAAATATAAGTTAAGTTTTAGTTATACGGAGCTATCAACTTTTGATACTGTTCGCAACAAATTTTCGTAATACGAAAAATAAACTGCAACAAAAATAATATGAAGAAAAAAGTGATTTTATTGATAAATATTCGTGAGTAAAATTCTATGTATCCCTTGATTCTCCTCTCTAAAATTCTCCGTGATTCGAGGGCTGAAGCAGCGTATTTCTCGAATGTAGGATGATGCAGACCTCCTTTGATGTATTTAATCGCCAAGAACGTCGAGCAGCACTTTGTTGTTACAGGTTGATCTCCGGGAAGAACTCCGTTGATCACTCCTTTGTTGAAGAACTAAGCACTTGATGATTGATCTCTCTGTTTGTGGATGCCTTCACCAGTTGCGGAGTGTTCTTCTCCAACTCTAGGGGGTCGTTTGGTAGGGTGTATAAGAACAGTTCGGAATAAGGAGTATTAGTAATGCATGGATTAGTAATGCATGGGTTAGTAATGCAAGCATTAGTTATGCAGATATTATTTCACATCTACAGTTTGGTGTGGTGTATTAAAATTATAGTACATTGCATAATTTTTAAGAAAAATAGTTGTTAACAAAAGTGCCCTCCATATTCTCTAGCTTTACGGGACTTTAGGGATAATTTTTTCCTTAACCATACTAATGCATGCATTAATAGCCTTTGTATTACTAATGCCATGGTTTTCTATGCATTACTTATACATAGGTATTAATAATGCATAGAGCTAATGCTTGCATTATTTTTTTTAATACCTCCTACCAAACGACCCCTAAATGTTTTTTAGTGAGTTATGTAACCCCTCAATTTATAATGATAGAGGATGGACAGTCCAGCTACATATGAACTCTCTTGCTTGATTCTGATTGGCTCATGTGAGTCATCAAACTTATCACATAAGCTATGTGATAAGCTTGCTTGTGATTGGCCAAGATATATCATTTTAGACACGTGGCAACTCTTGATTGGTCACTGTTTTAGACTGGGATTGCCACATCATTTCACACGTGGCGTCATCTTGTTGGCTTTGAGCTTGACTGGATATGCCATGTCACTTGACACATGGCATGAGTCTGGGCCTTAAGATGAAATGGACCTTGGGCTTGAAAATAATAAAATGGGCTAATTTAATTTGTAAAGTCCAAATTAATTGTTTAACCCAATTGAATTTAATTCAAATTTTGTATGAATTAGACCCAATAAATTTTATACGTCTACAATGTTGAAAAAGAGTGAAGAGTTGCTGTGATTATATTTTTATAAAGGCGAAATACATAAATGGCCCCTCCAAGTTGTCCACAACGGTCATTTGAACTCCTCAACAAACCTATTTATCAAGTAGACACTTCAAGTGTCTCTTAAGTAAATCAAATAGACACCCCGGTACAGCATACCAGATGCGTGAGTTACACTTGTCAAATGAGCCAATCAATGAACGACACGTGTAATTTGTAATTAAAACTTAACACAAAATTAACCAAAAAAAAATTTTAAAATGAAAAAACCCTTCTCCAGGGGGTGTGATAATTAAGTGGGTCCGCATAGAAATAATTTAAGTGGGGTCCGCTTACAACCAATTACATCGATAAAATTATACAAGCATTCATTGCAATTTTGCTATTAAAAAAGTAAATAAACTAATTTTTTTCAAGAAACCACTTGGATTTACCTTCAAACCCAAGCTTTGACGCCATAAGTTACTTCCTTGCTTTCAAACCCAAGCTCAAATCTGATAAGCATGTTAAAATCTCATATGAAATACCAAAGATCCTGAAACTCCACAAAAGAAAAATGAATGGCCTAGATGAAAGACCTTTGAAAAGCAAAAAGTAGCATCAACGATATTACTGGAGCAAAAATAAGCAAAAAATTTCACAGAAATCGCCAGATCTAATCGAACATTCATACAACAACCAAAAAACAGTAGATCTTGTTATGTTCATAGTATAGAATGATGCAAAAAAAATGAACGACACGTGTATCTTTTTATAACATTGTAGGCTTATCCTTTGGTAATTTTGTTCTTTTGTAATGGAGCCAAAGGTGATTTAGGGTAGAGGAGAGTGTTGAATGGTGGAGGAGAGAATTGGAGGAGAAGGGGGTGTGAAAATTAAGTGGGGTCCGCATTATTTTAGTAAAAAAAAAAAAACCTAATTTTAGGTTGGCAACTCGCGTCCCAGAGAGTGGATTTCACGCAATGGGGGCTGACATGGTCGGGTGTTTAGTTGATCTTCTTTTGTGAATAAATAAAGGGTCTAATTGAAAATAGGCTCACTTGAGGTGTTCAGCNTAAGTGACTGAAACAATTTTTTAAGCAAGTGCTGAAACAGGGGTTTACAAACCGAACCAAAAACCTCACCAAATCGAAAAGTCAAATCAAACTGATTACAAAAACCGACTTGGTTTGGTTGGTTTGATTTGGTTTGGTATTAGAGTTAAAAAAAAAAACCGAACCAAACCCGACATATAAATATATAATTTTTATATATACTTTTAAAATTTTATATAGAATTTTCTTTTAGAAAATGTCTAGAAATATTTGGGATTCTCTTTACGGGATATAAATTTTAATAGAATATGAAGTGTTCCATATTTATTGACCTTAAACAATGGGTTGATGATCACTTTCTTATCAAATGTTACTGAAATACGTCTATCTCTTTGTTCTTCATATTCATATCATGTGTTAAGATCCATTAAATTCTTATATCTTTTTCGAATGTGAAGTAGTTATTAATATTTAGGTATCATATTGATTTTTATGTTTAATTACTAAATTCGATTAACCTAAAAGTGTATATCAACGAAAAATTATTGTCAGACGACTAAAAAAATAACTATTATGTGTTACTAATATTCTCCCATAAGAAGATTTTAATCGATAATATGTTTGTCAATTTTTTATATTTTTACTAAATAGATATATACTTATCAAATATTTAACAAAGTAAGATTGAAATAATATGTAAGTAACAAAAAACCCGAAAACCCGAAAAATCCGACAAAATCGAACCAATCCAAACCGATATAGTTGGTTTGATTTGGTTTTGATATAAACCGAACCAACCCGGTCCATGTACACCCCTACCTGGTAGTACGTATAAACATACATTTAAATTTATTTGCTTTTAATTTATTGGATTTTAAGTATTTATTTGATTTTGAATTAGAGGAAAAAACATAGTTGTGCAATATTTTAAAAACTTTTACAAAGTCTTAGGAGTAGCACTTAATTAACATTTCTAGCTGTTAATATTTATATTCATAATAAAAATCCGTAACAGCTCCTACCCATGTTCCTAAAATATAGAAAATTGCTAGATATTTACAATGCTCAACTGATTTCACGCTCTACTCATAAATGACTTATCTTTTATCTTACAAACTAAAACATAAAAGCGAAACTAGTCCGATAATATTTATGAAAAAAAAATACGAAATTTCACTTAAACACTTTTTTTTTTATATCTCCAAATACTTCAAAAGCTTTAGATCCAACTCCCCTTCATTTCCTACTCTTTCCATTTCTCCAAGTTCCTACTTGGATTTGAGACTCTTGTCATGGCTAAAAATTAGTGGATGAGATTTAATTAAATAAATTAAAACACTAATGATTAAAGTATTTAATTTCTTCTTTTATCTATTTCCAAATAATATCTTTTGTTTAATTTACGGTGAACTTGCTATAATTCTACTACTCTTTTCCCTCTATATTTGCTTATTACTGCTCTTATTCTTTACTTTTTGAGATGTTACTTTATAAACTATAACATGTTGTTTTATTCAAGTTGTTGTGTGGTGATATCTAAGATTATCTAATATTCTTTCTCTATTTTGTGTTAATTTTTTCGCGAGTTAATTTTTCTTTTCACTTCTAAAAAATCTTCTTGTATTCTCATTAAAAAAAAATAAAAAAAATATTAGAAGTAAATTCCAATATTTGGCAATAAAAATTAAAGAACGGTACAAATCCATTTTGAGGCTCAACTTGAGTTGCCATTTATCTGTTATTTTGTATTTTCCTCAAAATAGATTTGTACCGTTCTTTAATTTTTATTGTCAAATGTTGGAATTTATTTCTAATTTTTTTTAATAAGAATGTAAGAAGATTTTGTAGAAGTGAAAAATAATTAACTCATGGAAATAAAACTACTACAAGAAAGTGAATGTTAGGTAATGTGTAGCTATAATTATGGGATTGTAAAAGATATTATTTGGGAATGAATAAAGAAGGAAATAAATACTTTAACTATGGCTAGGGCTTTAATTTATTTAATTAAATCACATCCATTAATTTTTTACCATGACAAGTGTCTCAAATCTAAGTAGGAACTTGGAGAAAAGGAGAGACCAGGAAATGAAGGGAAGTTAGTGTGATGACCTTATGAATTCTGTGTCCTCAGGCCTTAAAACCTTCTTTTTGTCTCACCTCGATTTGCGTCAGTCCGGGCGTGTATCTGGAAATCCATTATGTGAAAATCTATGAAAAATGATGAATTTTACTTTTAAAATGAATTTAGGTTGACTTCGGTCAACATTTTGGGTAAACGGACCCGGACCCGTGAATTGACGGTCCCGCAGGGTCCGTAGGAAAATATGGGACTTGGGCGTATGCCCGGAATCGAATTCCGAGGTCCTAAGCCCGAGAAATAAATTTTTGAAGAAAATTGTTTAACTGAAATTTCTAGAGTTTTTGAAAATTTGAATGTAATTGAAATTGATGGTATCGGGCCCGTATTTTGGTTCCGGAGCCCGGTACAGGTCTTATATGGTATTTAAGTTGAGCCTGTAAAATTTGGTAAGAAATGGACTTGAAATGACGTGAATCGGACCATCGGTTGTTAAAATTTGAACTTAAGAGTTCATGAGATTTTTCTTTGATTTTGATGCTAAATTCATAGGTATTGATGTTATTTTGATTATTTGATCGCACGAGCAAGTCTGTATGATGTTTTTGGACTTGCGTGCATGTTTGGTTTGGAACTCCGAGGGCTTGGGTGAGTTTTGGATAGGCCACGGAGTGAAATTTGGACTTAGAAAATTGCTGGTGTGTTGCAGGTCTGCAGGCTTCGCAATTGCGAAGCCTGACTCGCAAATGCGAGCTTGCAAATGCGAAGATTGATCGCAAATGCGAAGATGGCCTGGGCAGGCCTTGATCGCAAATGCGACCATTTGATCGCAAATGCGAAGCCCTCAGGAATTTTGGGTGGTCGCAAATGCGACAATTTCTTCGCAAATGCGAAGAAAGCAGACTTCTTAAGGGTTCGCAACTGCGAACCCTGGTCGCAATTGTGACATCAGAGACCAGTTAATTGGGACTTAGATGCATTTTCATCCATTTTTCAAATCTTCTCAAAACCTAAACACCTCTTTGGGCGATTTTTCAAAGACAACTACTCTTCCAAATCATTTGTAAGTCATTTATAACTCATTTCTTTCAGTCTAATCCATCTTTTACATGATTTCAACTCAAAATCAAGGGTTTTCATGCGGGAAATGGGTGTTTTGGGTAGAACTTAGGATTTTCGAATTTTGGGGATTTGGACCTCGATTTGAGGTCCGATTTCAAAACAAATTATATATTTGAGTTCGTGGGTTAATGGGTAATCGGGTTTTGGTTCGAACCTCGAGTTTTGACCATGTGGGCCCGGGTTCGATTTTTGACTTTTTGGGAAAAATATTAGAAAACCTATTTTCATGCATTAGAATTGATTCATTTAGCATTTATTGATATAGTTAAGTAACTTTTGGCTAGATACAAGTGAATTGGTGGTGGAATCAAGAGGTAAAGCGGTAGTTGAGGTTTGAATTGTGTTCGTGGCATCGAGATAAGTGTTTGGTCTAACCTTAGCTTGAGGGATTAAGAGTTGTGTCCTATTTGCTATGTGTTAATTGTTGAGTACGACGTATAGGCATGGTGACGAGTATCTATACGTTGGTGTCAAGCATGCCCGTGAGTCTTATACTATGATTAATGTGACTCTATTTTGTATTGTTCATGCCTTATGTGAGATTTCTATTGTTGAACAAGGCTTGTGGAAGTAATATTGGTAATTGAACATTGAAGAGCGTTGGCTTAAGTTGAAAAATGATTTGTGGAAGTATTATTGGCAATTGAACATTATAGAGCATTGGCTCAAGTTGTGAATTGAGTTGTGAAGTAAATGTGAAAAAGAGAAGAGGATTATGATATTGTCTCCCTTGCCGGGATGTTGTTGCTTTTAATTTTATCTCCCTTCTCGGGATGTTATTGCTTTTGATATTGTTTCCCTTGCCGGGATATGATTGTTGTACTATTGTTCCCTTGCCGGAATTTTATTGTGATTATATTTATTCCCTTACCCTTCTTGCTTTGTGATTGTTGTTTGGGTAAGGAAGAGTGTTAAAGCAGAAGGGTGATGCCGTGTATGATATTTGTGAGAGAGTGTTAAAGCACGAAGGTTATGCCGTGCATGATATTTGTGAGAGAGTGTTAATGCACGAATGGTGATGTCGTGCCGCACGATGTACTATTCCGTGCCTTTATATGAGTGATAATGCGCGAAGGATCATTCTGTGCCATGATTATGTGAGGTAAAAGCACGAAGGGTGATGTCGTGCCGATTATATTTATTCTTAGGTGAGGACGAGAGTAAAAGCACGAAGGGTGATGCCGTGCACTTATCCTTGATTTTTCTGATTCTTGCTGATAATTGAGTTATGGTGTTATTTACGTTTATTTACTGATTTTCTGTTGTTACTTGATTTTATTGCGATGTTATTGATTCCCTTGCCCAAATTGCTTTGTGATTGTTGCTTGGGTGAGGAAGAGTGTAAAGCACGAAGGGTGATGCCGTGCCGATTATATTGATTTTTATGGTGAGGACGAGAGTAAAAGCACGAAGGGTGATGTCGTGCACTTGTCTTTGATTTCCTGATTTTTATTGATAACTGAGTTATGATTTCTCTACATTTAGCCGTTGGTTTTCTGTTGATACTTGTTGTTCCCCGCAGCATGATTCCCCCCTTCCTATCTTTAATTGTAAAGTTCTGCCTTTATTTTCCGCTGTATCTTTAATTGGTAATATGGTCCTAGCCTCGTCACTACTTCGCCGAGGTTAGGCTAGGCACTTACCAGCACATGGGGTCGGTTGTGCTGATACTACACTCTGCACTCTTTTGTGCAGATCCTGGTAGTGGAGCATAGGGATCTTAGCTTTGGGTTGCTGCCTTCAGTCCATTTGGAGGCCGAGGTGGTCCTGCAGGCGTTCGCAGGCCTTGACATCTCCTTCTATCCTTTCATTCTGTTTCTTTTATGTATTTCAGAGACAGCGTTGTATTTATCTTTCGGACCCTTATTTATAGTATTCCTAGACAGTCTGTGAAATTGTGACACCAGTTATGGGTAGTTTATGTTATGGATTGGTATTGGTATCATTATTAAAATGTTACATTTCAGTCTTCCGCTTATTAAATCCCGCTGTTTATCTGATGTTGGTTCTTAATTGTTAAAGGATTAAAATGGGAAAAGGGTAAATAATACAAATTGGCTTGCCTAGCTTTCACTAGTAGGCGCCATCACGACTTCCGAGGGTGGGAAATCCGGGTCGTGACAGTTAGATCCAAAAGCTTCCGACAATATCTTAAACAAGATTTAAGAGGGATTTCATAATATAAGTTGTGATTTCATATATTTGCATCTTCTTATCTGTTACCTGAGTTAGTGAGTATCATATTTGGCGTGATAATTGATTCACCTGTTTTTAAAAAAATAAAAAAAAAATGATTCACCTGTTGATGTAAATGGTAATAAAAATTAATTGGAGTTAGCTAGCTTTGACAAACATTTAGAATGTTTTAGTTGAAATTAAACTGTCATATTCTCAACAGAAAAGGTAGAGGAAGAAGACAATTTTCTAGGTTTGGTTTCAAGAGTTGTCAAGTTGTACTGTTTCAAACAATACGGTCATGATAAGATAAGTCAACCAATTTCTGTCCTTTAACGTATCCCTCAAACTGCCAAACTTTACTGTTCTATGTTCTTTGCTTTACTTAACTGAAGATTGAACTCATCAGCAGCCATCAGTACAGTGAAGCTAAGAATTTTCTGTTCAGCATCAATCTTGTTCTGGGATACTAACCGGGTCGGATATTGATATCGGGTTCATTTGAACATTTTTTACGCATAGCATAAATTTAGTACGAAAATAATAGTAGATATTAACTCATAACTTTAAAAATATAATTGGTTCAATGCTAATATCTCAAAATATTGAACCTAGAGATTAAATCCCGGATCCGCCTCTGGGTAGCCCGGTACACAAAGCATCCTGCGCTCATGCTGGATCTTGGAAAGAGCCGCAACACAAGAGATAGGCAGCCTACGCTGATGCAAGTATCAGTGACTGATTTCACAGCTCGAACTTATGACTTATAGGTCACACGGAATATATTGATCACAAAAAGTTAAAATTCCAGCAGGCTGCAGCATGTTCTTGAGAAATAGTTAACCAGTAAAAGGACAAGGACATCCCACAAAAGCTACTGGAAAATAAATTCTGATAAATGTTACTTTTTTGGACTCAAAATACATAAATAGGTAAAAAAAAAAAAAAAAACTTATAGATTCTTCATCCTCCTTTGAAGGTAGAACACCTGCTCTTGCTCATGGATTCACCAAGGATTAATATCAATACTTGATGAATCTCTTCCAACAATCTCACCTGACCACATAAATCCAGGAGGCTCCCATTAGCAATGCTGCCATGGGTGCTTCTGCAGGTGTGTTCTGCAGCCTTGCTGTATATTCTGTTGCCTTGTATTGCGCTTTAGATTTAAAAGTAAATACTTGGATTCTAGATTCAGGAGCAACAAATCATATGATAGCTCACAAATATCTCTTGCACAACATTCAACCTTTACCCATTCATTTTCTAGTAACACTCCCAAATGGTTATAAAGTAAAAGTAATATGCACTGATTCTCTAAATCTTTATGCTGATTTTACTTTGTCTAATGTACTTCTAGTTCCTTCTTTTCAGTTCAAATCTCATCTCTGTTCCTCAATTAGTTTCTCAATTCAGTTATACAGCCTTCATTGTCAAATTTTCTTGTTTCATGCAGGGCCTTTCTCTGAAGAGGCCATTGAAAATTGGTAGAGCACCAAATGGGTTGTATGTCATTCACTCATCTTTTTCTATACTTGATATATCTGTAAATACTATTTTAGCTACTACTTCTTTACTCATATGTGACTACAGTGCTTGCACTACCTCTTGTAACCATGTTACTTCAAGCAATAAAGTTGACTTCTTTTGCATCAAAGATTAGCACCTATGCCTTTTTCTAAAATGAAAACCATTTCTTGTTTGTCTATAAACTGTCTTCTAAGAAATCTTTTATATGTTTTGTATGTCCTTTAGCTATACAATAAATACTCCCCTTTACAGATAGTTCCATTAAATCTACTTATCCATTTCAACTTATTCATGTTGACTTGTGGGGTCCCTATCATATTAGAACATATCGTGGATTCAAATACTTTTTATTCATTGTGGATGACTATTCTAGAGTCACCTGGACTAATTTGCTTTATTGTAAAAACAATGCCATCAGTCTTATTAAAGCATTTGTCTTTATGATCAAAGCCCACTTTCACACTTCTGTTCAAACACTTAGATCAGACAATGCCTTTGAACTTGGTTCAAGTTCTCAGGATGCTTCCTTCTTGGCTGAATCTGACATCATCCATCAAACCTCTCTACCTCACACTCCACAGCAGAATGGGGTGGTTGAAAGGAAACATAAACATCTCTAAGAAACTTCTAGGGTCTTACTTTTTCAGTCCAAACTCCCTATCAAGTACTGGGGAGACTGTGGCTTAACAGCTACCTATCTCATTAATAGGTTCTGTTCCCTTTTTATTCAGAATATATCTTCCTATGAGAAGTTGCATGGTCATCCTCCCATTTATAATCATTTGAGAACCTTTGGCTGTTTGTGTTATGCCACTTTACGCAAGATAAAGAGAGACAAATTTCAACCTAGAGCTTCTCCATGTGTATTTCTTGTGTACCCCTTGGGCAAGAAGGATTATAAACTTTTGAACTTAGAAAATCATTCCATTTTCTTTTCTAGGGATGTAACTTTTCATAAGCACATCTTTCCCTACCACTCTTCTACTCCCTTTTCTGTCCCTCCTTCTTATTCAGTGTCTATCCAACTCCTGCCTTGTTTGAAGATTCTCCACTTCATGTTTCTACTCCTCCTTCTGACCATCCTCTACCTACTCTTCCTTCTGACCATCCTCCTTCACCTTCTTTCCCTACTTCTTCTCCTCCTCCTACTAAAGTACCTTTTTTTCCTTCAGATTTTGCACCTTCTTCAGCTCCTGCCCCCTCAGACATTCCAATAGAGTCATTAATCCTCACACCTATCTTAAAGATTACATCTGCACTTCTGCTAGCTCTGTTGCTCCTTCCAAACTTTCTCCACATGTTTCTCCTTTCCATGAACCTCAGCATTTTCAGCAAACTGCCATTCACCCTGCATGGCAAGATGCTATGCTCAAGGAATTTCAGGCCTTGGATGCCAATCATACATGAGATATTGTACCTTTGTCACCTGGCAAGAAGTCTATTCCTTGCAAGTGGGTGTACAAAGTCAAATAGAGGAGTGGTGGGTCCATTAAAAGACATAAAGCCAGACTAGTCATCAGAGGTGATTCCCAACAGGAAGGCATTGACAACACTGAAACTTTCAGTCCTGTGGTCAAAATCACTACCATCAAATGTCTCCTTACCCTTGCTATCAAACATAACTGGGTTGTTCATCAACTAGATGTCAACAATGCATTGTTGCATGGTGACCATGAAGAAGTCTACATGAAGATCCCCTTGGGCCTCACTGTCACTACCACCTCTTTTGATTCTCTTTTGGCCTGTAGATTGAGAAAAACTCTTTATGGCCTCAAACAGGCCTCAAAGCAGTGGTTTGCCAAGATTTCTGCTTCTCCTATTTCCATAGGGTATTCCCTGAGCAAAAATGACTCATCTCTGTTCTCTAAGGTTGTCTACCTCCTCTATTATTCTTTTGACAGAATATGCAGATGATATTCTCTTGGCTGAGAATGATTCTGATGAAATGGCTGCCCTGAGATCATTTCTGGATAAGCAGTTGAAAATAAAAGATCTTGGTTCTGTACACTACTTTCTTGGTCTTGAGGCCACCAAAGTCCCTTAAGGCTATGTTGTCAATCAGTACAAGTACACCAAGGATCTCCTCTAAGAATTTCACTGTCTTGATGTGAAGCATGTTCTTACTCCACTTGATGCTCATGACAAACTCTTCCCTGATGTTGGGGACCCTCTTCCTAATCCCTCATTGTATAGGAGGCTCATTGGCAAGCTAAATTTTCTCCAACATACCAGGCTAGATATCTCCTTCTCAGTACAACATCTCAGTCAGTTCTTGGTATCTCCTAAGGTGCCTCATATGTTGGCTGCTCTACATGTCCTTAGGTATCTTCTCAATGCTCCTTCTCAGGGTATTGTGCTCAACAACACAACTCATTTTTAGTACAGGCCTACTCTGATTCAGATTGGGCTGTTTGCCCCATCTCCTGTTTCATTATCTTCTGCAGAGGCTGAATATCGAGCCCTCAGGAAGGTTGTTGCTGAGGTTACCTGGCTGGTTCGTTTACTTTGTGACATGGGCCTGGTAATTCTTCTCCTCTCCTTGTGTTTGTGACAGTTAGGCTGCACTTCATATTGCTAAAAATCCCGTATTTCACGAGGGCACCAAACATATAGAGGTTGATTGTCATTATATTCGTGATGTTCTTTCCACTGGTTTAATCTCCCTTCACCATATCTCCACTACTCACCAACTTGCTGATGTTTTGACTAAAGCCTTGACAGGTGTCCCTTATCATAGGCTATTGTCCAACCTGGGTGTGTTCCCATCCTCCAGCTTGAGGGGGGTGGGTGATGGAGTTCAATTACCAAGCGCAGAAGACCAGATCCAGGATGACTTTCTCATATTGGGCCTACCAGTAATTGGGCCTCATTTTTCATTTAGGGACCTAACCCTTATCCGGTTTAATTTAGATATTTGTACATAACTCAAACCTTCTTTCTCATTTTTCAAGTAATGAGAATCAAACTTTTATTATAGCTTGAGCATGTTATGTTTACATGCACTAAAGCAGTACAATTGTTGATATACATTACTAATCATAAATGTTACAGAATGATAAAGGCACAACATTTTTTTTTAGAATGGTAACATGACAACGGCACAACATTTTGAAGCAATTACATTGGATTTTTGAAATGGCAGATAGTGATTGAGTTCATATTAACTTAGACATTAAACCATTCATATTGTGCATGATGATTGAACATAAAATATAATTTTGTATTTTCGTCAAGTGTTTTGAACATAAACTATAGTTTATTTCTCTTTTTAACATTTCGTGAAGAACTTGGATGCAAATATCTACAGGTGAAAAATGAATATGAACTTTCATAACTCATTGATTCCAAAAAAAGTAACAACTCGAGGGTAGTCGCATTCACCGCAAAAGGAGGTTCCCAGTAAGCAGATTTGTTCTACCAAAAGTCACACTAAGGTATTAAAATTAAATGACAAAGTAAATGCCTATTTATGTGCTTATTGCTGCCTTCAAAGATATCAATCAAAATATTTTCCATCCCTTAAGAAGGTTCAAATAAAAGGGGTAGCTACGGGTCGTGCAGTGGATTTAACTATACTCACTGGATATAATTAGCTCATAAAGTAACTTAAGGAGATGTTTAAAATTCAGGAAGAGTTTCGCACCCGAAATAAGTAGGAGAGCATTTTTACATATGATGAAGAGCTAATGATGCCTATCTTTGATCATTCTTCGATGTAATTGTACATTTCTCCATCCAATGTAACGACCCGACCGGTCGTTTTGGGCCCTAGCGCGCCGTTCAGCAGTTCGAGGCCATGAACAACTTCAATTCAGGTATTATGACTTGTACGCGTGGTTGGAATTAAATTTCGGGAAGTTCGAAGTTGACTTGGAGAGGGAATTCTCATTTCAGAAGATTTAAGTTGAAAGAATTAGCTAAGATCGGATTTTTGAGTAAACGACCTCGGAATCAGGATTCGCAGGTTCCAGCAGGTTCGTATGATGATTTCAGACTCGGGCGTATGTCCGGGTCGGGTTTTGGATGACCCGGGAGCGTGTTGGCGCCAATTGTGGAAGTTAACATTTTGGAAGAAATTTTATAAGTTTGGGTTGAAGCGCATTTCGGTGTTATCGATGTCCGTTTGAGATTCCGAGTCAGGGAGTAGCTCCGTATGGTGATTCTGGAGTTGGGAGCGCGATCGGAAGTGAATTCGGAGGTCCGTGGGTCATTTTGGAGTCATTTGGCTAAAGATAGAAATTTGAAGGTTTTTGAGAAGTTTGACCGGAAGTGGACTTTTTGATATCGGGGTCGGAATCCGATTCCGGAAGTTGGAGTAGGTCCGTAATGAATTAGAAACCATATATTATTGATTCTTAAGTTATAGAGAACAACTTCCTTCGAAAATCTCGGAATCCGGGCACGTGGGCCCGGGGTCGGAATTTAGGAAACTTGTGTTAATGGTTGAGAAATTGCTTAAATAGCTAGAATTCGATCTTGTTAGTCTATATTAACTAGTTCTTTCTTTATTTTGACTAGTTTGGGATCCTTCGGCTCCGAATTGAGGGCTTGGACTTGTTCTTGGCATTTGAAAGTGCACTTTGGAGCGAGGTGAGTCTCCTTTCTAACCTTGTAAGAGGGAATTGTCCCCATAGGTGAATTAATTGGTTATGTGCTCTGTTTGTGGGGGCTACGTACGCACGAGGTGACGAGAGTCCGTGCGTAGCTACTATTATGTTATTGTCCGGGTATCTAGGACCCAAAAGCATGCTGTACTTGGAATATTTGTAATGTTATTGACGGTTTGAACTGCTTAAATCCTATCGAATTGGTAAATGAGTTTCTAAAAGGAGTTTAACTTCATTTTTCTGAATTGCTAAAAGAGAATTGGTTTTCTTTGGATAATTGTGTCCTGATGACTCCTTGATTGACTGTCTGCGCGTGTTTAAATTCTGGAACGGGCCGAACGCCTAGGTAGATTAAATAGATGCATCTATGGTTCGCGCCATTCGACCCTCTGGCAGTGCACAGTTTAAATATTGTTGGATCCGGTCGTACGTCCTCGGCATAATTTGCGCATGCTTGTATTGCTTGCCTTGAACTTGTTAAAGTGTATAGCCTCTTCCCAGCTTGAGGATGTTTGTATAAATGATGAAAAGGAATTTGGAAATTTCCTATAAAAGAAAGAATTGTTTACTTGCTTCACTGTATTGGATCAAAATTATGCTTATAAAAGATCCACGATTTAATATATCATTGATATAACTTTATTGGACCCTCAGTAAGTGTCGAAGTCGACCTCTCGTCTCTACTTCTTCGAGATTAGGCGGGATACTTACCGTTGTTTTTGTACTCATACTACACTTCTGTGCATTTTTGTTGCACAAGCACATGTACTACTAGTGGCTTACTGGGCGTAGCAGCATGGATGATACTGGGACTAGGTGAGTTGCATTACTCGAGGCGGCCCGCAGCTAGTATAGTCCCTTCCAGTATATTGTATTTACTTTCTGTCCATTTGTATTCCGGACGGATATTGTATTGTATTGTTTCTTAGAAATAGCTCATGCACTTGTGACACCGGGTTCTGGGGATGTTTATGGGTTTATTCAGAAACGTTAATAAGTTGTTAAATGTTTCTCTATTAATTCAGTGGAATTTATTATGTATTGTTTAAACGTATAAAAGAAGTGGTTTTGGAAATTTTTAAAACAAGAATTTAATTAAGTATTTTGGTTGGATTGCCTGACAGTGGTGTTCGGCGCCATCACGACCCTTAGTGGATTTTGGGTCGTGACAACATGGTATCAGAGCACTAGGTTCCTAGGGTCTCACGAGTCATGAACAAGTCTAGTAGAGTCTCGCGGATCGGTACGGAGACGTCTGTACTTATCCTCGGGAGGTTGCAGGACTATTAGGAGTACTTCCCTTCTTGATTCCTCATCGTGCGATTTGGTCCATGGAGGCTTATGCCTTTAATTCCTTCCTATTCAAGCTTGTACGACGCGAACCTATAAATCGAGAATTGAAGAATTGTTATGGTACTACCGATGCAGTGCAGGGTGTTTTTCCCTGTATAGTTGTCTGAACTATTATCGTCGCCTTGTGGAAGGATATTCTGTCGTTTCAGCTCAGTAGCGGTACTTCTGAGAGCTCTGAGACTAGGCACAAGTTGCCATGATGCTATAAACTATTGTTCCACAGTATTGATATGATGGTGGGACATTTGCCTACGTGTCGGGGCAGTGAATGACTTGAAGGGAGGTTTACTCAGTGCATAATCTAGAGATTCAGTATTTTATTCCCGGCAGGGGAAAGGCAATCGGACTAAGAATGGTCAGATGTGGGTTGGTGGAGTAAAGAGACTTGGTATTTGCGAGCATGGTGGAGCTTTCTTCTATGATGGGGTGTCGTTGTCCTAATTGAACGTACTAAGTTCGCCGGTGTTATGATCTTCTACAATTCGCCTTTGGGGCAAGCTATTGTGAAATGGTATTGAAAATACGGCTGTCAGATATCACAGGGTGTGGTAGTTCAGGGTTGAATCAGTGTTTCTAATGTCGACGGTATGAGGAAGATAATCTTCCGAAAGGTGTAAAGTTAGCAGCAATTGTGGGTTCATGTGCCACGAAGATATATTTTATTTAAGGCAACAACTGAGCGGCAACGGACGAGAAGGGGCATGTGGGGAGTGTCAGGCGGTAGTTAAAATTTTTAGAAGGCCAGGTATAAGAAGCAAAGGTCGAGTAGTCGACTAAAGGGGTGAGCTTCGCCAAAGTGGGAGAGTTTGGAGTGATTTGGGTATTTTAGTGATTGGTGATTTGGGCCTGCGGATTAATTTCGAGTATGGGCTATTAGGCGGCAGAAGATTTTGATATAACAGAAAGGGGCTGCTAGAAATGGAGAAGGATACAACCTAACTTTGAAGAGGAAGGATGTTGCCCCGCATTTAATTGATGTCCACAAAGGGTGAATGGGCTCGTGCAGCTAGAGAGTGAGCTTGGACTCAGGATGGGTCATTAATGTCATGGTGATTGCACCCCGTGTAGCAACGTTGGAAGATGTCGGCACGTAGATTCCGCAGGCGGAATATCTCCAGGGAGCAGGACGGTGGTCGCATGGTTGGCAAAGCTTCTGAAAAAGGGTTCTATTGGCTATACAGCAAAGAGATCGGTCGTGTGAATATGGTTGATGATTCAAGATATAACAAGAGGGTTTTACAGGCAGATTCCAGAGAATTTTTGCGGTTGATTGCGCAAGGTTATGTCAATATGAGATAAAGGATCCTGGTGAATTACAGAATTTGTGTAATAATGGCTTTAGGCTAAGTGGGAGAGTCCCACCGCCTATGATTAAGGATTGTCGGTTAATTACTTGCGAGGTTTCTGATTATTAGCATATTGATGGGTTATTTCAGCTACAGGAAAAAGAACATAAGTGGTAATTCGAGCAAAGGAATTGTTAGAGGCGTGCTAAGGTTGGCCTTATTGGCCATGTTTAGACTTGGGGAAGGATTCAGGATTTATGCCTTGTATAGATGTGGGTTTCAAGGGAAGTGATTCTGCCGGGTGCTTCGCCGAGGGGGTATTCATGTGCTAAAAGATTTATGGAATTGATTATATTCGGGGCCAAGTCAGAGCGGGTGGCTCTCAACAACGGTCCTAGTGGGTTCAAAAGGGCAAAGCGTGGTGATTAACGATTGCGAGCCTATAGGTACGGTTAAGAATCAAGCTTGGTAGCAGCTAATGAGAAGGGGCTCAGAATGTTCTATGATGTTTTGACTTGCAGTGTAGCAATTGGGAAGTATGAAATGGTTCGGGGGATTTGAGATAGCATAGTCTCGTGATTCAAGGTCACTCGGGATGAGTGCGGATGGAGTGTGTCATGTGTTGAATGGATTTATTATTATTTCTAAGGCAATCAAGGATAAATTGGAAAGAGATAGACTGGTTAGCCATAGTTGAATTGGCATATTGGTGGTAGTAATCAGTTCCTTCAGCAAATTATACAAGTGATTTGTGGCGATACGTGCGAGGCCTGTCAGCCGCCGTAATTGATGTTATTCAGAAGTATTCTACTGTTATGGCCTGTTATACGTAGGCGGATTCCGGAAGGGCTATGGTGGCTTAGACCACTACTTAGAGATTTACATATTCTACGGTTATGAGGATTCACCTATGTGTTGCTATGGTTCTCCTGAAGTGAGTTAATTGAAGGGTTTTTATACGATGAAGTGTTAATCCAGTAGTGGTTCCGGGGTTGTGACGGGAATCGTGTTCTATTGAATGTTGACATGTTCGGTGCAGTGAGTCGTATGGAATTTGAAGCAAGGATCAAGGTTGCAGTTCGGTCTTAACAAGGATGACACAAGCTCGGATGAGCAGGAAAGTAGTTTCGATGTTTAAAGTAAGTTGGTATTGTCTTCAGCGTCACCTGAAATCGGTGTTTTGTGAAAAAGGCTTTGCATCCTGGATACGGATTCTTGATCGCTTTTTGGCGTTAGCGCGGCCGGTGGTCTGGATGTACAGACCTGTTATCTATTACGGAAGGTTGTGGGAGCGTGCCTCATGGGAAGGTTGTATAAGTGTGGCATGTAGTCACTTGATTGATTGAAGAGTTAAACCAAGTATGAAGATTGTGGTGATATCATCGATTTGGGAATTGATGCCTGGAGGGCACTTAATCTATTGAGTTGTGGACTCCGGATGATTTCTCCGGCTATGATGGTTGTTCTTATGTGTTATGAGGGAAAGGAGAGTCATTATAGACCTTTAAAAGGTCATTAGCCTAGTTCACTGTGATCGGAATTAGCTTGGGGTTTGTGGATGGATTTAAGTGTGAATATGGGCTTTATATCAAGCCAGATGAGTTCATCTCAGCAATGCACTCCTTATGGAAAAGTAGTCGGAGTATTATTTCGTCGTCAGCTATTTCATGTAATGACATATTGCACCGTGTGAGTTGTGAGACGGCTTGATGAATTTCTTATGTGTTGAGATTTCCGCGTGAAGATAATGTTATGTGAGCAGAATGGCTCTTGAGGTTCAGATCGTATATCGCACCCCAGTTGTACTTGAGTTTTGTAGCCTATGGCACTATATGTCTCCCCAGGGATGGTATGATGCACTTAGCATGCTGGTGACCGATATTCGGCATTTTATGGTAATGAGCAATTTAGCTCGATGTATATTTCCTTATGTGAAATCTATGTGTGGATCGGGTGGCACACCGCCATGGGTATGTTATTTGGATCGGGTTGCACGCCGCAACAGTGGGATGTTGAGTACAGTTCCCCGTATCTGTTTTTATGTGTTTTGTTTCCTCTTTTCCTGAAAGGAACTTATATTAGTTGCGTGCCCGCGTCGCATGCACGATTTGCGAGCGGGATAATTGGATTTCCTTTTTGGAGTTCGTTTTCCTATTGTATCGCGTTCGAATTGGTAGCCTATTGGCACATTGTGGCATCATATGAGGCTATTGATCGTGTTCGGAGTGGCTTATTGCCTGAGCGGTTCGTACTGGGTGAGACGAGATCATTGGATTTAGGATCAGTGCAACCTGATTACACGAAGTATATCAAGGAGCAAATATCATTATCTGGTTCAGAATGAGGTGATGGTTCTTCGCAGGGCATAGACCCTATGAATCGTTGATTCGGCAGTTGGTTATGAATTCCTACACATCCCTTCCGTCGTGGCGGCATTGCGAAAGTTGGAACCGGACTTATATATGTCATGGGGTGTATTGTGAGCATCAGATCCGGGAAATATCGGCTATTATGAAGAGAGAGTGTTATTATGGTCTTATGAATGATAGGGTGCATGGTGTGAATTCAGCAAGGGTGTGCAGTCATGTTCTGGTACAGCGTGTGGTGATCGATACGGTGTTCATATGCCGAAGGCAGGCCTGGCAAAGAATTTCGGATGTAGAAACTGGGCTCCAAGGCTTATTTGCCTAAATGAAAGAGGTTATCTTTAGATTTGATCGAGCTGATGTGCCCAACTGAATTGTGTTAGCACGGGTAGGTTCACGAGGTATTAAGCAGCGATTCCAAACAACCCAGCACAGTTCCTAGCACGTTCTAGGACGAACGTATGTTTAAGAGGGAGAGGATGTAACGACCCGACCGGTCGTTTTGGGCCCTAGCGCGCCGATCAGCAGTTCGAGGCCATGAGCAGCTTCAATTCAGGTATTATGACTTGTACACGTGGTCTGAATTAAATTTCGGGAAGTTCGGAGTTGACTTGGAGAGGGAATTCTCATTTTAGAAGCTTTAAGTTGAAAGAATTAGCTAAGATCGGATTTTTGAGTAAACGACCTCGGAATCAGGATTCGCAGGTTCCAGCAGGTTTGTATGATGATTTCGGACCCGGGCGTATGTCCGGGTCGGGTTTTGGATGACCCGGGAGCGTGTTGGCGCCTATTGTGGAAGTTAGCATTTTGGAAGAAATTTAATAAGTTTGGGTTGAAGCGCATTTCAGTGTTATCGATGTCCGTTTGAGATTCCGAGTCTGGGAGTAGCTCTGTATGGTGATTCTGGAGTTGGGAGCGCGATCGGAAGTGAATTCGGACGTCCGTGGGTCATTTTGGAGTCATTTGGCTAAACATAGAAATTTGAAGATTTTTGAGAAGTTTAATCGGAAGTGGACTTTTGGATATCGGGGTCGGAATCCGATTCCGGAAGTTGGAGTAGGTCTGTAATGTCAAATATGACTTGCGTGCAAAATTTGAAGTCTATCGGACGTGATTTGATAGGTTTAAACATCAAAAGTAGAAGTTTGAAATTCTAAAGTTCATAAAGCTTGGATTGGAGGTCGATTCGTGGTTTTAGCGTTGTTTGATATGATTTGAGGCCTCGAGCAAGTCCGTAATGTATTTTGGGACTGGTTGGTATGATTGGTTGGGGTCCCGGGGGCCTCGGGTGGATTCCGGGTGGTTAACGGATCGAAAATGGAATTTTTGGAAGGGCTGAAGGTTGCTGCTTCTGTCATAACCGCACCTGCGGTTGGTGGACCGCAGGTGCGAGACCGCAGATGCGGTCCTTGCATCACAGAAGCGGCTCAGGTAAGTCAGGCCAGGAACCGCAGAAGCAACCCCCAAGCCGCAGATGCGGCTCCGTAGATGCGGTCTGGAGACCGCAGATGCGGTCCCAGGGCCCATTTTCGCAGGTGCAGCCCCTCTCTCGCAGATGCGGGACCGCAGATGCGGTCCCCTAACCGCAGATGCGGAAAATGCTGGGCAGTAAGGTTCATTTAATACGGGTTCTAAGTCATTTTAGCACATGTTTTACTCCTCCATTGGGCGATTTGGGAGCTTTTGAGGGAAGGACTTCACTTCGAATCTTGAGGTAAGTGTATGCTACCTATTTCTAGTTTAATATCATTGTCTTAGGTAGATTAAACACTAGTATTAAGGTGAAATCATGGGGTTAGAGCAAAAACCTAGGGTCTTAACAAAACTTAGATTTAACCACGAAATTCGTTATGAAATGAATTAGAAACCATATATTATTGATCCTTAAGTTATAGAGAACAACTTCCTTCGAAAAATCTTGAAATCCGGGCACGTGGGCCCGGGGTCAGAATTTAGGAAACTTGTGTTAATGGTTGAGAAATTGTTTAAATAGCTAGAATTCGATCTTGTGAGTCTATATTAACTAGTTCTTACTTTATTTAACTAGTTTGGGATCGTTCGGCTCCGAATTGAGGGCTTGGACTTGTTCTTGGCATTTGGAAGTGCACTCTGGAGCGAGGTGAGTCTCCTTTCTTACCTTGTAAGAGGGAATTGTCCCCATAGGTGAATTAATTGGTTATGTGCTCTGTTTGTGGGGGCTATGTACGCACGAGGTGACGAGAGTCCGTGCGTAGCTACTATTATGTTATTGTTCGGGTAGTATAGGACCCAAAAGCATGCTGTACTTGGAATATTTTTAATGTTATTGACGGTTTGAACTGCTTAAATCCTATCGAATTGTTAAATGAGTTTCTAAAAGGAGTTTAACTTCATTTTTCTGAATTGCTAAAAGAGAATTGGTTTTCTTTGGATAATTGGGTCCTGATGACTCCTTGATTGACTATCTGCGCGTGTTTAAATTCTGGAACGGGCCGAATGCCTCGGTAGATTAAATAGATGCATCTGTGGTTCGCGCCCCGACCCTCTGGTAGTGCACAGTTTAAATATTGTTGGATCGGGCTGTACGTCCTCGGCATGATTTGCGCATGCTTGTATTGCTTGCCTTGAACTTGTTAAAGTTGTATAGCCTCTTCCCGGCTTGAGAATGTTGTACAAATGTTGAAAAGGAATTTGGAAATTTCTTATAAAAGAAAGAATTGTTTACTTGCTTCACTGTATTGGATCAAAATTATGCTTATAAAAGATCCACAATTTAATATATCATTGATATAACTTTATTGGACCCTTAGTAAGTGTCGAAGTCGACCTCTCGTCTCTACTTCTTCGAGATTAGGCGGGATACTTACTGAGTACACGTTGTTTTTGTACTCATACTACACTTCTGTGCATTTTTGTTGCACAGGCACATGTACTACTAGTGGCCTACTGGGCCTAGCAGCATGGATGATACTGGGACTAGGTGAGTTGCATTACTCGAGGCGGCCCGCAGCTAGTATAGTTCCTTCCAGTATATTGTATTTACTTTCTGTCCATTTGTATTCCGGACGGATGTTATAGTGTATTGTTTCTTAGAAATAGCTCATGCACTTGTGACACCGGGTTCTGGGATGCTATGGGTTTATTCAGAAACTTTAATAAGTTGTTAAATGTTTCACTATTTATTCAGTGGAATTTATTATGTATTGTTTAAACGTATAAAAGAAATGGTTTTTGAAATTTTTAAAACAAGAATTTAATTAAGTATTTTGGTTGGCTTGCCTGACAGCGGTGTCCGGCGCCATCACGACCCTTAGTGGATTTTGGGTCGTGACATTCAACTTAAAATTTAAAAATATATATGTCAATTCTCTACTATGCATATCACAATGTGGTGCTCAATTAGTTTATTGTAGCAATATGGTGAAGAAGATTTATATTTGAAAGTGGTATATGTTTTGATATCATGAAATACTAACTACAGCAGTTGAGAAAAGCTATGAGAGTATATATGATGCAGAAAATAGGGCATAGTCTTGAAACTCTCATATTCTTCTTACTAATATCTTTTCTTTTTCGGGATAATGTGCTCCCTGTTAGTCATACCTCCCCAGTTTCCTTGCTGGCTTCTGTAGTTAGGATAAACTGGTTGCTGTGAATCTTCTATTGGGAAGAGCATTGGGTAGAGATCTACCTGCATACCAGGTCTTCTACAATGGACTTCTCACGACTAGAATGCATCAAGTTGCCAGTTACTTCTATGATGAGATGACAAAGAATCGCACTGAATGTCGTGACCCATGGTTACTAAAATCATGAAAAAATATGTAACGACCCGACCGATCGTTTTGAGCCCCAGCGCGTCGTTCAGCAGGTTGAGGCCATGAGCAGCTTCATTTCAGGTATTAAGACTTGTACGCATGGTCGGAATTGAATTTCGTGCAGTTCGGAGTTGATTCGGAGAGAGAATTCTCATTTCCAAAGCTTTAAGTTTAAAGAATTGACTAAGATTGGATTTTTGAGTAAACGACCTCGGAATCGGGATTCGAAGGTTCCAGCAGGTTCGTATGATGATTTCGGACTTGGGTGTATGTCCGGATCGGGTTTCGAAAGACCCGGGAACGTTTTGGCACCTATTGTGGAAGTTAGCATTTTTGGAAGAATTTTATAAGATTGGGTTGAGATGCATTTCAGTGTTATTAATGTCCATTTGGTATTGCGAGTTGGGGAATAGCTCCATATGGTGATCTGGTGTTGGGAGCGCAATCGGAAGTGAATTCGGAGGTCCGTGGGTCATTTTGAAGTCATTTGGCTAAAGATAGAAGTTTGAAGGTTTTTGAGAAGTTTGACCGGAAGTGGACTTTTTGATATCGGGGTCGGATTCCGATTCCGGAAGTTGGAGTAGGTCCGTAATGTCGAATATGACTTGTGTGCAAAATTTGAGGTCAATCGGACGTGATTTGATAGCTTTCGGCATCGAATATTGAAGTCTGAATTTCTCAAGTTCATCAAGTTTGATTTGGGGTGTGAATCGTGATTTTAGCGTTGTTTGATATGATTTGAGGCCTCGAGCGAGTCCGTAATGTGTTTTGGGATTTTTATCACGATTTTGAAAATAAAATTAAGAGTAAATTATATATCTGAGTTCGTGAGGCCATGGGTAAACTTTATCTTCAAAAAATTTCGGAATCCGGGCACGTGGGCCCGAGGGCGATTTTGTCAACTTTTCGATCGGGGGTAGGAATTGTTATAAATTGGATTAATTTGAGTAGTTGATCGTATATTAATGGATTTGCGTAATTATTGGCTAGTTTTGGAGCATTGTGCATCGAATTGAGTCTTCGGAAAGGCGTGGAAGGCCGGTTATGGAACTTCGGAGCGAGGTGAGTCTCCTTTCTAACCTTGTATGAGGGAATTGTCCCCATATGTGAGTTAATTGGTTATGTGCTCCTATTTGGGGGGGGGGGGGCTACGTACGCACGAGGTGACGAGAGTCCGTGCATAGCTACTATTATGCTTAAGTCCGGGTAGTCTAGGACCTAAAAGCATGTCTTACTTGTAATATATGAAATCTTGTTGTCAAATTGAAATACCTAAACATATTGAAATGTATAAAAGAGTTTATAAAAAACTAGACATTCGTTTCTTGACTTTTAAAAAAGAGAGTTTTCCTTTATTGGATGATTGATTCCCTGATGGTTTCTTGATTGACTGTTTGGAGTGTTTATTTAAATTTGACCGCGTCACATGTATGATTCGCGAGCGAGGTAATAGATGCATCTATGGTTCGCGCCATTCGACCCTCTGGCAGTGCACATTTTAAATATTATTGGATCGGGCCGTAAGTCCTCGGCATGATTTGCGCATGCTTGCATTGCTTGCCTTGGAATTTACTAAAGTTGATATTGCTTCTTCCCGTCTTGAGAATATGTGTATAAATGATGAAAAAGGAAATTGGAAATTTTCATATAAAAGAAAGAATTGCTTACTTGCTTCCCTTTATTGAATTACAATCATGCTTATATAAATCCTCAATTTGTTACATTATCGATTTATCATTATTGGACCACTAGTAAGTGTCGAAGTCGACCTCTCGTCTCTACTTCTTCGAGATTAGGCGGGATACCTACTGAGTACAAGTTGTTTTTGTACTCATGCTACACTTGCTGTGCATTTTGTTGCACAGGTTCAGGTATTCCTAGCGGCCTACTGGGCGTGACAGCATGGATGATACGGAGACTAGGTGAGCTGCATTTCTCGAGGCGACCCGTAGCCAGTATAGTCTCCTTCAGAGTATTGTGTTGTATTTTCATTCCTGTCCACTTTGTATTCCGGACAGTTACTGTATTTTATTTTATTCACTAGTAAACGGTCATGCACTTGTGACACCGGGTTCTGGGATGACTATGGGGCATCTTGTATTAACTTCTTAACAATTATATTTAATTTGAGATGATTACCTTTTACTAGTAAAATCGAAGGAAAATCATAGTTTTCGAAATTTTTAAAACAAGAATTTAATTAAGTATTTTAGTTGGCTTGCTTGACAGTGGTGTCCGGTGCCATCACGACCCTTAGTGGATTTTGGGTCGTGACAACATGGTATCAGAGCACTAGGTTCCCGTAGGTCTCACGAGTCATGAGCAAGTCTACTAGAGTCTCGCGGATCGGTACGGAGACGTCTGTACTTATCTTCGGGAGGCTACAGGGCTGTTAGGAGCGCTTCCCTTCTTGATTCCTCGTCGTGCGATTTGATTTCATTGAGGCTTATGACCTTGTTTCCTTCCTACTCAATCTTACGCAACGCGAACCACTTGTTATAAATTGAGAATTGAAGAATTTTAATGGTACCACAAAGGTGGTACGGGATGCTTCTCCCGGCGTAGTTGATTTGACTATTGTCGTCGCCTTATGGAAGGATATTCTGTCGTTTCAGTTCAGTAGCTGTACTTCTGAGAGCTCTGAGGCTAGGCACAAGTTGCCATGGTGCTTATGAACGGTTGTCGCACGGTATCGATGTGATGGTAGGATGCTTGTCTACGTGTTGGGGCAGTGAATGACTTGAGGAGAGATTTACTCAGTGTATGATTCTGAGATTCAGTATTTCAATTCCGGCGGAGGAAAGCAATTGGCCTATGAATATCTAGATTTGGATCGATGGAATAACGAGGCTTGGTATTTGTGAGCGTGGTGGAATTTTCATCTTTGATGAGGTGCCGTTGTCCTTGTTGAATGTACTAAGTTCGCCTTTGTTAAGACCTTCTACAATTCGCCCTTGGGACAGGATATTGTAAGATAGTATTGGAGAAGCGGCTGTCGGAGATCGCGGAGTGCAGTGGCTCAGGATTCAATGTGTGTTTCTAATGCTGACGGCTCGAGAAAGATGATCTTCGGAAAGATGTAAAAGTTAGTAGCGATTTGTTGGTTGAAGTGCTACTGAGATAGATTTTGATATAAGGCATCAGCTGAGCAGCAAAGGAGGGGAAAGAACATGTGGGAAGCGTCATACGGTGGTTAAACTTCTAGAAGGTCAGGTGTAAGAAGTGGAGGTCGAGTAGTTTCTTAAAGATTTGAGTCTGCCCAAAGTGGGAGAGTGGCAGAGTAGTATGTGCGTTCAGTGGCTGGGTCTACGGACTTAATTGGAAGTATCGGCTATTATTCGGCGGGAGATTCGATATGGCGGAAAGGAGCTGCTTGATACGAAGGAGGATACAACATAACTTTGAATGGGGAGATATGGTCGCACATTTAGTTGATGTTCACGAGGAGTGAATAGACTTGTGCAGCTGGTGAATGAGCACGGGCTCAGGTGGGTTATCTCCTGTGAGCAGATCAGCGGTCGCGGGGTTGGCGAAGCCTCTGCGAAGAATCCTACTGGCTGTCTGGTAAAGAGGTCGGACATGTGAATATGATTAATGATTCAGAGTATTCATAAATGGTTTTACGGAAAGATTTCGAAGAGCTTGGCGGGTTGGTTGTGCTAGATCATGTCAACAACGAAGAAAGAATCTTGTTGGATTCCGGAGTTGTGCAATGGTGGCTTCAAGCTAAGTGGGAGAATCCCACCGTCTACGATTGGGTTGTATGATTATCTTCTTGTGAAGTTCGGGTTCTCGGTGTATTGGTAAGTTGTTTCGGCTAAGGAAAGAGAACATCAGTAGTAATGTGAGCAAAGGAATTGAAGAATGTGTTCTATAATTGGCATCATCGATTCATGTTCGAGCTTTGGGAAGGCTCAAGAATTATGCTTCTTGTAGAGGTGAGTTGCAAGGAAAGTGATTCGACCGGGTGCTTCTTTGAGAGGATGGTCATGGGCTAGCTGAGCCTTGCAGTTGATTATGTTCGGGACCATGTCAGAGTGGGTGACTCTCAATAACGGTCCTAGTGAATTCAAAGGTTAAAAATGCGGTGCCTAAGGATTCGAGCCCGCAATGTGTTTAGGAATCGGGCGGGCCTGTGAAGCAGCTTATGACAAGAGGCTCAGAATGTTCTATGATGTTTAGAATTGCAGCGTAGCATTGGGAGGAAAGGGAGAAAAAGACTTCGGGTTCGTAGAGGAATTATCAGAATGGATGTACCAGTCGAGATGCGAGTATGCGCACAAGGAAGGTATGAGATGGTTTGTGGGGTTTGAGACAATATGGTCTCGTGTTACAAATCCACTCGGGCTGAGTGTGTTATGTGTTGAATGAAGTTATTATTATTCTAAGGCAATTAAGGACAAATTGGAAGAGCTTGGATTGGTTAGCCATGATTGAATTGGCATATTGGAGGCTTAGGCCACTACTTGAAGAATTGCACCTTCTGCGATTATGAGAATTCACTCGTGTGTTGCTATGTTTCTCTTGGAATGAGTTAAGTGGAAAGCATCCATGTGAGGGAGTGTTTCCCATGTTAGTGGTTCAGGAGTTGTGATGAAATTCTTGTACTATCGCATGCTGGCTTGTTAGGTGCACTGGGCGGTATGGAATTTGAAAGTGCTGATCAAGGTTGCGGTTTGGTGTTGGCAAGGATGTCACGAGCTCGGAGGAGCAGGAAGGGGATTTGGATATTTGGAGTAAGTTGGTATTGTCTACAGCGTCGCCTGAGATCGGTGATTGTGAAAAGGGCTTCGCATCCTGGTTAAGGATTCTTGATCGCTTTTCAGCGTTATTGCGGCCGGTGGTATGGATGTACATACATGTTATCTGTTACGGAAGGTCGTGGGAGCGTGCCCCACGGGAAGATTGTATAAGTGTGGCATGTAGTCACTTGATTGATTGGAGAATGAAACCAAGTATGAAGATTATGGTGGTGTTGTTAATTCGAGGATTTATGCCTGGAGGGCACTCGGTTTGTTGGGTTGTGGACCGTGGAGGATTACTGCGGTTATGATGGTTGTTCTTGTGTGTTATGGGAAAAAGGGGTTATTATGGACCCAGAAGAGATTATTGGCCTAGTTCGGTATGATCAGAATCGGCTTGAGGTCTGTGGATGGATTTGAATATGGATATGGGCTCTATATCGGGCCGAATGTGTTCGTTTCAGCATAGCTCTCCTTATGGAGGAGTATTCGGACGTTGGATGTTAATTCGTCATCGACTATCCAATGTAATGCTATATTGTGTCGTGTGAGTTGCCAAACGGCTTGGTAATTTCTTGTGTGTTGAGGTTCCGCGTAGCGATGGTGTTATGTGAGCAGTATGGCTCTTTAGTTTCAGAACATATATTGCACCTCAGTTGTTCTTAAGTTTGTTAGCTTATGGCGCTATATGTTCCCTCAGGGGTGGTATTATGCACTTAGCGGGCCTGTGACCGATATTCGGTATTTTGTTGTAACGAGCAATTTAGCTCGGTGTGAATCTCCTTATGTGAATTTTATGTGTGGATCGGGTGGCACGCCGCCATGGGTATGTTGTTTGGATCGGGTTTCACGCCGCAACAGTATGATGTTTAGTACAGTTTTCCGTATTCTAATTTTTTTTTGTGTTTTGTTTTCCATTTTTTGAGGGAAGTCCATATTAGCAGCGTGAGTTGAGTAGTCCCTTCCAGAGTTCAGTTTCCTTATATATCATGCTCGAATTGGTAGCCTATTGGCACATTGTGGCATTATATGAGACTTTTGGTCACGTCTGGGGTGGCTTGTTGCCTGAGCAGTTCTACTGGGTGAGACAAGGTGATTGGATCTAGGATCAGTGCAATCGGATTGTATGAAGTATATTAAAGATCAAAGATCATTATTTGGTTCAGAATGAGGTAATGTTCTTGTCAGGAGTGTAGCCTCGATGATTTGTTGACTTGGCAGTTGGTAATGAATTTCTACACGTCTCTTCTGTCGTGGCGGTGTTGCAAGAGTTGGGACAAGACTTGTATATATCATGAGGTGCGTTGTGAGCATCAGATTAGGGGAATGTCGGTTATTATGATCAGAGAATATTATTATGGTCCTGTGGATATGTGGTGCATGGTGAAAATTCGGCAAAGGTATGCAATCATGTTCTGGTACCTCGTGTAGTGATTGCTACGTTGTTCATATGTTGGAAGCAGGCCTGGCGGGGAATTCCGGATGTTGGAATTGGGTTCAAAGCTTATTTGTTTGAATAAAAGAGAATATCTTCAGATTCAATCGAGTTAATGTGCTAAACCGAGTTGTGGTAGCACGGATGGGTGCACAAGGTGTTTAACTGTGATTTCAGACAACTCCCCGCAGTTCTTAGCACGTTCGAGGACGAACGTATGTTTAAGTGGGAGAGAATGTAACGACCCGACCGGTCGTTTTGAGTCCCAGCGTCTTTCAGCAGGTTGAGGCCATGATCAGCTTCATTTCAGGTATTAAGACTTGTACGCATGGTTGGAATTGAATTCCGTGGAGTTCGGAGTTGATTTGGAGAGAGAATTCTCATTTCGGAAGCTTTAAGTTGAAAGAATTGACTAAGATTGGATTTTTGAGTAAACGACCTCGGAATTGGGATTCGAAGGTTCCAGCAGGTTCGTATGATGATTTCGGACTTGGGCGTATGTCCGGATCTGGTTTCGGAAGACCCAGGAACGTTTTGGCACCTATTGTGGAAGTTAGCATTTTTGGAAGAATTTCATAAGATTGGGTTTGTGAGCATGTGATTTTTGCCCTAAGCAGTAATTCCCAAATTTCAAGCAAAATAATTTTTTCTAATATTTTATAATTTTGTGTGAATTTTGTGGCATTCTTTGGTAATTGTTGCATTCATTTTATGCATTTAATCCATAAAAAATACCAAAAATATGCATTAGCATTTAGGGATTTAATTTCACAATTTTAGTATTAATTAGTCTTAGAATAAAATACAAAGAAATTGCAAGAAAGTAGTCTTTTGCATTACTGGTTTTTGCATAGAGTTACAAGCAAATTTTAGGAATTAAAATAGCTTAATTAGGTCTTTGCTTTGTTTAGGCATTTTATAAAAAATCAGAAAAATAAACAAATACAAAAATACAAAAAAAAAATGTGTAAAGCAAAATAAGGAAAAAATACAAATTGCCCGGATTGGGCTGTTTGTATTAGTCCAAAAGGAAAACCCTCCCTTGCCCACATACCAAACCCAGGCCCAATACACCACCCGGTCCAGTCCCTCACATAACAAAATGACGTCGTTTTGACGTCGCTTAATCACAACCGTTCATCTCCCCATATCCGACGGCCATGATTAGTCCCCAAGATCAAATATAACTGTCCGAAATTTTATACAAAAATCAAAACAATATCTCTTCTTTCTCGTACCAACCCACCCCTGTAACGCCGGTCACCGTCTCCGCCATAAGCCACCGTACCCCACCGTCCCACCACCGTCCCGCCGCCGTCCGCCGCCGGCCGGAAATCGCCGCCGGCCGGAAATCGCCGCCGGCGGCGGCGAAGCTCCATTGACCACCAAAAATACACCACAGATTCATCTTCCTCTCCTCTTTCCAACCCCCATAATATCATCTTCCAATTCCTAGCCAAACTTCTCGAATATTGAATCAAAAGTTCCGGCCAAAACACAACTTTATCCAAACCGGCCCAAATTCACACCCCATAGTCCCCATGGCTTCCTCATCGTTAACCCCCAACCAAAATCGTTCAAATCTTACTGGAATTCCCCCAATTTTAGATCTTAAAAAACTGGCAAACCCTAGATAAAACCTTTGAGATTTCTGACCGTAACTTCCTCAATCATGTGGATTCTTATGAAAATACATGGTTGGGGATGTTACGTGTCAAGAATCCTCAAGGATTCAAGCAACAAAGTTGTCCGAGCCCTTAATCCGATTAGGTATGTTTTCTTTCTTCTGATCCTTATTCTTGTGTTCTAGTGATTCTAATAGCATTGTATTAGCAGTAGTTTGATTTGATTGTGTTTTATTTCATTTCAATCTTGGTTTAGCTATTGTTCCAAATCTGTTCAAACACTGTCTGGTTAATGGCAGTGGTGATGTTAGTTCCAATTTAAATTGATAATTGTTTCTTAATTCAATATTTAGGATAATTGAATGGTTATAGCTGATTTAGGTTAGATGAAATTAACATAGTCAATATTAAGTTAAATTAAAAGGGGCTTGAGTAGTCTAGCAATTTCAGAAGGCTTAAAGGGTAGTTTGGACATGGGAAAAGGGTACTTTCAGCAGGTTTGGTAGTTTTTGAAGAGGTTTAAGGGTAGAATAGGGATTGTGATAGGCATGGAACTTTCTAGGAGGGACTATAGTGTAGATTCTAATAAACTTAGGTTAGTTGCTTGCATAACAAGTTAGAAATAGTGGGGTAAACACTGAAATTAGAATAGGGACTAAGGGGGGTAAAGAAAATCTGAAAATTGGACTTAGTTCACCTATAAATAGGCAGTCATTTTGCCTTGAGGAGGAGGTCTGAAGTTTTAGAAGGGGGGGAGAGAGGAAAAAGCATTCTGGAATCTGAGAGGAATTAGAGTTAAAAACCAGGAATAAAGAACACAACAAAAATATAAATAGTATACTGTTCCATCGAAAATCTTTAAAATTTTCGTGGCACTCTTTCTGTGACAAATTATGAACAATTGGGGTACTCTACTTGAATTGCTAAACTGAGTCTGGGTAGTCAATCTGGTGCTGGACTATATTGGTGTTTGCAATTGTTGGTGTCTTGGTTCATTGTTGAAATTTCAATCCCATTCCTGAACTTGCTGGGCTGCTGTTGCAAACTGTCACTGCTACTGATTTTCTCCTTTTCTTATTTGCAATTACCAGGTACACTGCTGTCCTTAGTAGCATGAAGCTTCACGAAATATATATGGACAATTGTGGATAAGGAAATATCATGTTATCACACAAGTCTACCTCTGTTTTAGTTATTAGCTTAATATATGTAGCTGTAACTTCATGTGTGTGAACATGTATAGATATTAAGTAGGACTGTTTGTATAATTAGGACTGTTTAAATATGAACACTTTGGGACTTATACGAGCTCAAGTTCTATGATTCATGATAAAGCTATATTCAGTGAAATCCTGTTCATTGTTAGTTCGTGTACGATCCCACAGCTTGTTGATAAATCTTGTATTAGTAGTGTATAGGCTCAATAGTTTTGCTTCGTTGTTTTAATGAGATTCAACTCATGCCAGAACATAGGTATTGAATTGATGATTGATTAGTCTTAGTTCTTAAAATGATCCTTATTCTTACAATATGGAATCCAGGCAATACACCTGAAAATTCAAGGACTTTTAGTCACTTTGGGCCCCAAACAAAAATGGCCCAGCAGCTGTATACAAAACTGGCCCAGAGTCCATTCCAAAGAGTCAGCTGCATGGCTGAAACTCTGATATGGGGTAGGGGTTAATTCAAATTTTTATTTCATTGGGCCTACACCAAGGCCCACGACTGGCGCTGCTTACCAAACGAACCAGGGTGTCGGGCTAATTCCGAAGCCCAACATGATGGAAGCTAAAAACCTATTAAAATTACATTAGGAGTATGGGGGACTAAGTTGCAACATAAATTTAAGTTTCCGAGTTAGGTAGCGGGTTCAAATTAAGAGGGTCCTCCTTTTGTTTGAAACTCGGACTTGAACTCGAGGCTGAATTTATAAGAGCAAATTAATTAAGCCATTTAGATACAAAGAAATAGAAAATCATATATGCTTTTAGGTTTTCCCCTTAAATAATAAATGAGATGAGCTTCGCCAAATAAAACAATATAAATCGCGGGGCCTCCCATTAAATGTTTATAACCAAAATTATTTAGAATTCGGGGCGTGCCATTTAGCAAATTTCCATGGCCTCCCGCAAAGTTAATAAGACGTTAGCCACTTTAGGCGCGCTTTTTAATAATTTACCTTCTTAAACTCGGGTGCACATTTATGTGACCCAAATCCAAATCTCAACGAAGTCGAAATGTGTTAACAATCACGGGTGCATCTGGTGCGACGCGGTTCGAAACACATTTTTCACGACGTTGGCAATTCTTAAAAAATAATAATAATAAAAGCGGTTCAAAGTTAAAAGCACACAGATTGAAGCATGTATCAAACAAATAAGCCAAAATATGACAGTTGAGCGACCGTGCTAGAACCACGGAACTCGGGAATGCCTGACACCTTCTCCCGGGTTAACAGAATTCCTTACCCGGATTTCTGGTTCGCTGACTATTAACAGAGTCATAATTTCCTCGATTCGGGATTTAACCGGTGACTTGGGACACCATAAATCTCCCAGGTGGCGACTCTGAATTCTCTAAATAAAAAATCCCGTCTCGATCGTCACTTCAAGTTGGAAATAACTCCCTTCACTACGCCCTTTGCTGGTGTAGTAAGTGAAAAAGGAGGTGTGACAGCTCTGGCGACTCTGCTGGGGACAGAACCCAGAACTTTGGTTCAGGGTTCAGAATTCGAGCTTAGATATATTGTTGTATTCGGCTTTATCTGATTTTTCTTCATGTTTCATGCTAAATGTGCAAAATGTTGCTTTTTACCGCTTTGATATTATCTGGATTGTATATAAACTGTGGCGAAACCCTTCTCTTCTCACCTCCGGGGATGTGCTTACTGGTTGAGACTCCCTATTCTGTTAGTGTCATACTTTGAGATAAGAAAGAGGCCGGACAAGTTACTAAGCCGGACGATCCCGCGGGTCCCCGGTACGTAGCCCCCTCCTCGACTCGAGTTGTCCGCTCGGGTACACAGTCTAGAACACATACCCAGGTTCCGAACCTAGAAGAACTTGGCTTCATGCCGGATCCCTAGTAGGAACGTTTATTTGCATCATGTGCATTTTTGACTTAGGGGACTCAACACAGGGGTTGGGCCCGTCTAGGACAGGTGTACCCGGAATAATGGACCATCCTGATGCATCCTACTTGTGCATTTATCTGTCTTGGACTCGCATGCTGACCGGCTTTGAATATCTGAAAAATTGAAAAAACAAAAGGGGAAAAGAGAAAATAGCAGTGTAGAGAGTTAATTTCCTATATTAGAAAAACCAATGTCCAAGTGGTGCCGAAATGCTGCCGAATTTTTGAGAAAATGAAAAAAAAACAGAAGAAAAGTTCTTTTTAGTTTGCCAATGGAAAAGAAAAACAAAAAGAGATTTATTTTCAAATTAGTTTATTTTATTTGCCACTGAAAAAGAAAATATAAAAAAAAAAAAAGAATCCTGCTTTCAGAAATAGTGTATTTGCCAAAAAAAAAAAAAGTCTTGTTTTCAAAAATAGTTAGATTTATTTTTACCGAACTACGCAGGTTTGATTCTCACCAGATGTGAGATACGTAGGCAACCCTCATCGGGTCCAACCTCCCCTTTTCAAAAATAGCCAAAAATGCCAATTTTCTTTTTTTTCGTCATGAATAAGTCGGGTGCCGCCTTTCTTGTTTAAACTAAGCCGAATGTCCCCAAAAGGGGCGCCGGAAGGCTGTTTTTTGCAAGAACAGCCACCTGAGTAGTTCAACGGTTAACAGACACAGCCTTAAAATCTTCTCCCCGAAGTGCTAAAGGCCGTAACTGCAAAACCAGGTCGTTTTGTTTTAAAACTTGGAAATTTGAACAAAAATAGTGTCATTTTTTTTCCTTTTAGGTCAAATAAGTGATTAAATCACCTTAATAAATGTGGCAGGATGAGCACGATTCAAAATAAGGGGAACTTGCATATAGGCCCGCAGTGAGACCGAAATGATGTCCGCGGGCGCCAGAGCTTTAATGTATTTCATGATTGTCTTATGAGTCCTTGTATTTCCTTTTTTACTGGAGTCTGTAAAAGTCAGTCAGTTGATTAAGTCTGTATTTTCGTTTAAAAGTAGAATAGGGACGATGAAGTCTGTAGTTCTTTTTCTGCATTAGAGTCTGTTAGTTGTTTTAATCTGTCAGTTTTGAGTCTTTGTAATAGACGTGTTTTTCTATCAATAAAATTGAAATCCCAAAAAATATTTTGTTCTACTTTACATTTTATTCTGCAAGAACTACGCTTGGTCTGATTCATGCGGGGTCATGATACGTAGGCATCTCCATAGGATTCGACCATAACCAAACGAAAAAAATGAAAAAAAAAGAGAAAAGAGAGGAACCCACAAAAGGCAAAAAGGAAAGAACAGAGCGGATAAACAAAACTCAAGAGAGGAAAGAAATAGGAACGAGAGAAGACAAAGGCAAGAGTGAAAAACAAGAAGGAGAACATAAGAAGAAAGAGTTTACAATCGGAAGATAAGAAAAGCCGGGATGACGCATGCGACCGATCAAAAGTTGTTACCAATGTGTTAGTTGCCTAACGCTAACGTGATGGTTCATTTTGTTCCAATTCCAGAAAGGTGGTTGGTTTGTGGTTTGAAAGTGGTAACTCTTCTGTACAACACACAAGGACAAAAGGCAATGGCAACAAACAAGAGAACTGAGTTGGTTTGATACTGCGTGCTCGACAACAGTTGTGGAACAAGATAATGGGTTGGCTGAAGAGGTGCGGATGCTAAGACAACATATGACAGACATGTATCAAGCCTGGATGACTGGGAAGGCGTCACCTCCGCCACCACTAAATTTCCCGGATGCTACCCTTACCCAAACTCCCAACACAATACCAGATGATCCTCCATATTCTCCAGACACACCCGCTTATCAACACTCGTCCCAACTGCCCTAGGTAGCTCCACCGCTCAATCCTCAGTTACTACTACCAAATTGCCCTCCTGTCAATATCCCGAGATGAGCTCCATGATAAGAAATGAAAAGGTTACAGGAAGAGAAGGACGAGATAGGACACCCCAGAAAGCTAAAAGCATAGAACTGTCCTTAAGGGAACAGCGAAGAGTGGGAGGCCCAGGGTACATGACTTGCAAGAACTGATTGTGCCACATGACACCCGCCGCCCGCAGGATTCAAAGTACCAAACTTTCAACTTGTATGATGGGGCGTGGGAGACCGGTAGCCCCACCTGAGGGTCTATTGCAACGAAATGAGGATTGTCGGAAAAAAAGATGACGTGATGATGGCATATTTCAGTAAAAGCCTAACTAGGGCAGCTTTGGACTGGCATGGTCGTCAAATGTCGAGGGGGCTTACATTGGGTGACATGGCTCGAGACCTTTGTCCGATACTTTCAATGCAAATTCAAGCGTTACCACAAGACCGGCACCTTGCTATCTAAGATGGAAAAAAGGCCGGAGGACAAGCTTTAATGAGTTTTGGGCTCAGATGGAGGGAGCAAGCTGCTCGAGTCAGTCCCCCGATCAGGAGAAAGAAATGGTTAAGCTTTTTCTACAGGCCAAGGACCCACCTACTACAGTCATTGATACCAGCCCTGGGTAAGCCTTTCATAGATGTGTTAAAAATGGGGGAGTTAGTGGAAGAAGGAATCAGGTCAGGCAAAGCGTGAGCCGTTCGAGAAGCCATTCAGAACATACCAGTAAGCTTGGTTAGAAGAAAGAGGAACAGAAAAGACGATCCATAATAGGTTTTCTTGATCAACACTTTCCAGCCTCGACATCGTCCCCGACGCCACTTCTCTCCACAGAAATCCAAAGTCGCGTATCATATTCTCAGTACCCCCAGCTCCTCAAAAATGCCCATCTACCCCAGCAGGCTTACAAAAAACACCCGGATCAGGTTTTCGTCCCTATCCAGCCTTTAAGAATGAGAGGTTACGGAAGAATAAGACCTTCACTCCTTTGGGAGAATCATATGCCAGTCTGTTCCAGAGGCTAAGAATACTGGACATGTTGAAGCCGATTCAGATAAAAGTGCCGAACCTCCTCCAAAGAAGTTTGATCCTCCTCAACAGTGCGCATATTGCTTCAGGTGCCCTGAGGCACGACGTAGAGAAATGTTGGAATCTGAAGAATGTCAATTCAAAACTTATTGATGCAGCGGTGACATCGTCGTGCAAAGTCCAGATGCAACAAAACATTGGCCAAGATCCATCTCCTGTGCAACAATGAAACGCATATGGTGGTATGATTTGATTGTGAGAATGAGCCGGAAGAAGAAACCCAGAAGCAGTTTACTCAGAACAACGTGATGAAGTCTTGTGACAATTCCAGCAATCTTGGTATGAAATTCAGTGGCTTAAGACGACGTACTTGGTAATTGGGAAGACGCTCCATCTCTCGGAGTTTTGGTGGTTTATTTTGTTGTCATTTCTGTTGTCCGGGTTATTTCAGGGTTGTAATCCGGATATTGTCTTGTGACTCAAACCCTTCTATCCTTTCATTTTTGTCTTGTTTGTCTCGTCGTAGCAGCTTGTGTAGTTTTGTCTAGGCCTGTTCAGGGGTTGTAACTCTAATCTAGTTTGCTTGTTTTCATTGATTAAACCCCTTTCACCGTCAGTCTAATGAAATTCCGCCATTTCCTAGTCATTTTCTAGTCATTTTTATTTTTTAGTTCCCAGCCATTTCTAGTCATTTTATTTAGGTCCTCTCCTCTGCAATTCTTTTCATGCTAGTTCTAGTGACGTGACATGCACGCATAATTTTCAGCCTATTTTTAAAAAAGTCAGTTTAGTAATGAAGCAATGAAACAATGTTGAAGACGTAAGGACATTCAAGGAAATAAGTAAAGGCATTTTGAGATCACTTCGCCCCAAGACAAGCGAAACTGGGGGCAGATAGAAACATAAAGAACGCTGTTGAGATGCATCATCGCCGCATCGGTTTCAAGCCAAAGGCAAGGCTTTACCCAAGTCTACAGGGACCGCTCAATGGTAACC
>NW_017675033.1:0-1867 GCF_001879085.1 Nicotiana attenuata
ATGGCTTCAATTTTCTTGAGGCACTAATTAGGGCTAATGCCAATTTTTCTAGGTGAGGATACTTCGTTTCCGCTTCCCCTAGTGTCCTACTTACGTAGTAGATGGGGAACTGGGTGCCCTGTTCTTCCCTAACTAGGACCCCACTGACGGCTACTTCCGATACGGCCAAGTATAGGTATAGAGGCTCTCCGATTTTCGGAGTATGCAACAAAGGTGGATTAGAAAGGTACCTTTTGAGTTCCTCTAGGGCGTGCTGGCATTCTGGTCCCCACGTGAAATCATTCTTCTTCTTTAGAAGATTGAAAAATTGATGGCTCCTCTCCGAGGATCGGGATATGAACCGGCCTAGAGCAGCTATGCGCCCGGTGAGCCGTTGGACGGCCTTTACGTTATCGACAATCTTTATGTCCTCGATTGCCTTAATCTTATCCGGATTTATCTCGATTCCCCTATTGGACACCATAAATCCCAGGAACTTTCCGGATCCGACCCCGAACGCGCATTTCTCCGGGTTCAGCTTCATGTTATATTGCTTTAATATAGCAAAAGTTTCCTGCAAATGGCTAAGATGTTCCTCTGCGCGCAGGGATTTAACTAACATATCATCAATATAAACTTCCATGGTTTTGCCTAATTGATTCTCGAACATCTTGTTAACTAGGCGTTGGTAGGTGGCCCCGGCGTTCTTTAGCCCGAAGGGCATCACGTTATAGCAGTAAGTGCCATACTTAGTGATGAAGGACGTTTTTTCCTGGTCGTCCTTATCCATCCGGATCTGATTATATCCGGAATAGGCGTCGAGAAAACTTAGCGTCTCGTGGCCGGCCGTGGCATCGATCATTCGATCGATGTTAGGCAAAGGGAAAGAATCCTTGGGGCAAGCTTTATTTAGATCTTTATAATCTATACACATTCTTAATTTATTACCCTTTTTGGGTACTACGACTACGTTGGCTAACCATTCTGGGTATTTAACTTCCCGGATGGACCCTATGTTTAATAACTTAGTTACCTCCTCGTGGATGAAAGCCTGTTTGACCTCGGATTGGGGCCTTCTCTTTTGTTTGACTGGCCGGAATTTTGGGTCTGTGCTCAAATTGTGAGTCGTGACCTCAGGGGGTATGCCTGTCATATCCAAATGGGACCAAGCAAACACATCCTCGTTAGCAGTAAAAAAAGAAAGCAAATTTTTCCTGAGCTCGGTAGTTAAACCCGAGCCCAGGTATACCTTTCGGTCTGGCGCACTCGAACGAATAGGGATCTGTTCCAGCTCTTCTACTGTTGATTTGGTGGCATCGGACTCATCCGGAGTCACGAAAGACCGGGGAATAAAGAGGTCTTCCCCGAAGGTAGATTCTGGTTCAGCCTCCTTTACCGGCGGCTTACACTTTGACTGCTATTTTGCCTTGGACACCTCATCTACTGCGAACATCTCTCTTGCGGCGCATTGCTCCCCGTACACAGTGATGACTCCTTCGGCAGATGGGAATTTCAGCATTTGGTGCAGCGTGGACGGTACGGCCCCGATGTCGTGTATCCAAGGTCTTCCGAGCAGGGCGTTGTACCTCATATCGCCCTTAATAACACAGAACTTGGTCGCTTTCGTAACTCCGCCCACGTCGATCATTAAAGTTATTTCCCCTCGTGTTGTCTCCGCAGCCATATTAAATCCATTCAATACTCTCACTTCAGAAATTATCTGCCCTGTCAGTCCCAACTGTTCGACGACCCATGACCGAATTATGTTAGCCGAGCTTCCGGGATCGACCAAGACACGCTTGACTTTAGTGTCTCGGACCATCATGGATATTACCAAAGCGTCGTTATGGGGTTGTGCTGGTCCATCGATTTCCTCGTTGCTAAAACA